>NC_088869.1:11222856-11285356 GCF_032884065.1 Artemia franciscana | reverse complement strand
AGCCCTTCTTTTCCCCTGTGTTTCAAGCACTGTTCCATTGATTGAAACCCTGGTTTTACATTCGATTCCTAAAATTAACATAGACCTTTGGATTATAAAGATTCACTGAGGGAAATTGCGAAAGCCCAACCATTGCACAGTACCAACCTGGGTTTCGTCTTCGTTAATGCGGGTACTCTCCATGGGTCGTGAATGAAAATTTCACACGAGATTGTCTCATTCTCAATTAACCTAACCAGCCACACGAAATTAAATCATCCTCAATTTAGGTAAATATTTTTCCTATTACATAAAAAAACCCTGAATCTCGATCAAGTTTTTATAAAGATGTCTAGATCTGAATTTAATGGGGTGGGTCGTCATTTAAGTATTTGAGGCATTATTACTTTTAAAAATGCCTTGGATGAGACAGATCGTAATAAGAATATGTAATTGAAGAATGATCCTCTTGAATGGTATATGCAACAACCTAATCTATTAGCTTTTCTAGTTCTGAGTCCCACGAAATTTTTAATTTTCAAGCTGTATTTCAATAGCCTTAGACATTTGAATAGTTTTGGCAACAGAAATTTAACTCTCCCATAATTAAGGGTTATCTTTATCAATGCTCTTCAATGACATCCAATAAAAAATCTAATATACTTAATTCACTTTTTTTCTCGAATTTTGGTGATGCAGAAATCCCATTCTTGTGAAAGAGTCAGGTATTAGGGGTGTAGCCTTTTGACATTGAGAATGTCCATTGTTATGCTTCAAAAAATAAACATAAGTAAAAAAAAATTCCGAATGAAAGTAAAAAGGTTGACATAGCAACTAAATAGAACAAACAAAATTAATTTTTAATACTATGGGGACTGCTCTTTTCTCAACGTCTAGTTCTCTACACTAGCATTTGACTTTTTAGTCCAATGATTTATTAATAACTGCTCATGACCAAGGGTCCAATAACTGGGATAGGGAGTGTTACTAAACTACTATAAAATTTCTGCCTAAAGGGCTTCGATTTAAATACGAGCTAATCTCCTTGAAACACAGAATAGCTTACATTCGTCGGAAGTTGTATTTTCAGTCTTTACTTTCCTTATACTAATTGTCTTTTTGTTAACATTAGACACAAAAGGCTAAGACTTCCATTGAATTGAATTTGAAGGGATTCCAAGGCCATCAAGTGTCCCAAAGAATTAATCTGGGGAAATGCAGCAGTATTGCTAAAAAGATGTTAGAACTAACTTTTAATACTGACCTAACCTAACCTAAGAACTAACCTAACTTTCTAATACTGACTTGCTGGTAGTATAAAAATTATATGCATATAATAATATTTCTATTTGAAGGCCCCACTATTTCAACATAATATAATAAAAACCATAAACATATAAACAAGGTTAGATTAAACCCGGTGAAAATGAGAAAATAATGTAAATATCATGATTTGGACATCGGATCAGCCGCCTTAAATGCAAATAGAAGAATAACATGTGAAGGGAAATGGAAAAAAAGGAATAGATCAGCCAACTGCGAAAAGACCCCTTGGGGTCATTTGGCTTTTTTTTGTATCGACGCTCTAATTTCTAGAAAGAATAAAAAAATATTGTGATCAAAGCTCGTGCATAAAAAAGGCTTTAGGTCAAAGTTAAAAGAGATAACACTTTGTAGCAATAAATTTATATTAATGAAGTCAGGTTTATATTTTTAAATTGTGCATATTAGCATAGTTAATGTTAAAAGACGAACGTGAAGCTGTTCTGAAGTAAAGTGGTATATTATCTTGACTGTGACATCATTCATGCTTAACGATAAGACAAAAACGGAAAAAGATGCATGGATAACTTTTAAGCCATATCTTGCATAGCCATGAGAGGAATAGTTGCCAGAATAGCAAACTAAAAAAATATACAGGGTGAAGAAGATCTCAAACTTAACGTTACATCTAACTTTAACGTGAAAAAAAAGTATTACCAAGTATAATTGAACAGTAGTTTTTGATTATAGAACCTCGTAACTATCTAAATTATTTCATTCGTGATTTCCCCGAGTTTGGTTTCAATCAGCCAAATTCCCGGTCACTATATATTTTTATAACTATAATTTACTTGAATATGATTGTCTCACTTATCGGTTTTCAAACACATATGTTTCTCCCTCATGTCCAATCTCCCTGAAAACTATGATACAAGCATATACAATAATATTACAATCAACCTGCTACACATTTGCATTATAAAAGTAAATAGTGGTGTAAAAACATTAGTAAAGACGAAAATAGATAAAAAATATAAAATTCAGTCAACAAAAACAGAGTCTGATAAGGTTTGGCCATTATAATATCTGATATAGAATATAGAGTTTTAAAAAAGAAATAAGCTAAAGCCATATGGTTGATAGTAAAGCATTCAAAAAGTTAAAAGTTCTTAGAAAACTACCATATCAGTCGGGAAAACCTTAGAGCGTTAGAAAACAATTGTAAAAGGAACTTTGAACGAATTTTTGTCCCCAGGTGCCAATGAAGAGGTGACAATTTCTAGCAATGCAACTGTAGCAGTGACGATTTCTCCACAAAACCTTACTTTTTTGCAAAATATAACTTATCTGCAAAATTTAACTTCTTCAGACAACACAACTGAAGTGGAGCAGATTCTGGATCCTTTTCCGCCGTTACCAAAAACAATGGATATTATAAATTTATTCTGGCAACCTATTGCGCCAGTATTGTTTGCACTGTGTTTCGCAGGTAAACCACTTTTCTAATCTCAAAAGAGAATAACTATTGAAGTTTGCTTTGAGTATATCTTTGAAATTTGAATAGTCTGTACAATAGTCATAATGAAGTGGAGGCTTTATCTCAAAAAAGACTATGTAACTTCAATATTGAAATGAAATTTGTATTCTTACCAAAAAAAATCTTGCCAATGCAATGCACCTCTGTTCCATCAGAAACAGCTTTACCAATTCCCCCTGAACAAAGAGATTAACTATAGTAACAAGGATACCACAAAATTTAAAGGATTTCTTAGACAAAACTGCTTTTCCATTTGGGAAATTTTAAGCACGAAAAACGGGTTTTAATGCCAGCAAAGTAGTGAACAAAAGAAAATAAAACAATGCAGAAAACAATAGTCTGAATATTTCAGCCCCATGACTGGGAGCCAATCTCAACGGAAAAAAGAATTAAAGAGCGAAAAAACCAATTTTAAAACAAATACCACACACAAAAATGACAACTAAACACACTAAGAGAAAAAGAAATACAAATAAGAACAAGTCAGGTTATAAACAAACTTTCAGCACTAATGATACACCATAAGAATAAGACCAAAGTGAATGTCTATATTGAAACCATGGGCCACTCTCCTCTCAAAATTCACTAAATTAGTGGGATTCTATTAAAAGTTAAGAATATATTTTCTTAAACAAACAAAAAAGGTCACCAAGCCCAGGTCAATCACCCCTAACTAAATCTCACATGTTAACAGACAAATTCATGAATTACAAATTATATTGATTTTTTTTTGTTCTCTAGTTTAGCTGCAGTCCGGTTGACTTTCATCCTAACTTTTGACCCTTTCATTCTAACTAACTTTTCATTCTAGCTTTGACCTCATTCTAACTTTTGTTTGCAGGGTTACACTTGTTCCAGGATAATTATGTAAATCATAACTGGTTAAACATTTTACCAGCTCCATAACTAAACTATTATGAATTGGGTGTGTCCTAAAATCCCATTAATCTCTATTAATACAAGTACCCCATAGATTATCTTTTTTATTTATATAATTTCTCTGAAAGTTTTCTAAGGTCCTACAGACTTATCTACAATTTTTTTTTTGGATCAAATAGAATATTGTAATGAAGAAAGTCAAAAATGTGTTCTGCAACAGCTGATTCAAACGTTTTCAGTTTTGATTATGTTTTAGAGAGCTATGTAAGGCATTTTTGTATTGCTGTAGCCTATATTCTAAATTCTGCTGTCTTCTTCCTGCACAAAATTTACCACAAGAGCATGGAATTTAGTCTACTCGCCTTTGTATGTTTCTTGGAACCTTGTCTTTTCCATTATTCAGTAAAGAGCTTATAGTTTGTCCTGATTTAAATGTTGTTTTTATATTATTGTTTATTTTTAGTTTCCTTTTTAATTTCTGTGACAAAATTGGGATATAAGGCAAAGTCTTGTAATTTGTTTGTTGAGTTGACCCATCTTCTTTTAATACTACAGGTCTCATTAACTTTTCATTTTTATTTTTTCAATTATCTGAGAAATCATATTTTTGGGATATCCATTACCTAATCTTGGATGCTATTGAAATTTTTCAAAATATTCACGAACGCTTGTCTTAAATCATTTAGATTATTAATATCTTTTGAAAACTTATGAATCTTTATCTCAGTCTTTAAAATTATTTTTTCTATCGCTACTTTCGTAGTTTTGGTCCAAACCTTGTAACTTCCTGAAGAATATCATTTTGTTTTTTGGTTACCTCGTTTTTGCTTAAATTATTCACATTAGGGCATGGGAAGTGGTTAGGTTTATGACTTGATTTTTTGTGTGCTTTTCATGTTCCCTTTTAAATTGTAAGAACTTTTGGTTTAATCTTTTCCTAGATAATCTTGAAACATATCAAAAAGAATTTTCGAAAATTGCTAAAGTTTGATGAAAATCATAGGTATTAACAAAACCACAAAGGTTATTTTTAAAAGAAAACATTGTTCTTTTACAATTTGTTATCTCTGGAAAGGCTTTTCATTCAAAACATATTTTAAATTTAGTAAATTTACACTTTTTGTGTGATCATCCTCATTGTATTTATTTAAGTGATGCTTGAAATAAAATGATTTTGGAATTATTTTATTCACTTTAAAATTTTATAAAAGTTTTGGTTGCGTGGCATGCTTTTTCAAAATATTAGTAATTATTATCGCAAATATTAGCATTTTTTTTGGTAAATACAAAAATGATAAAATTGAAATGGTCTAGGCTAGACGTAAATAACGTCTTAGACCACACTGCTTTCCCATTTTCGAAAAACTTTGGTTGTGTGGCATGCTTTTTCAAAATATTAGTAATTATTATCGCAAATATTAGCATTTTTTTTGGTAAATACAAAAATGATAAAATTGAAATGGTCTAGGCTAGACGTAAATAACGTCTTAGACCACACTGCTTTCCCATTTTCGAAAAATTAAGCAAGAAAGACAAGTTTTAATTTCAACAAAGCACTGAACTAAAACTAAAAAAAAAGATATGTTAAAAATGATATTAAAAAATTCCCAAAATTTCTGCCACACGTCCGAGCGACTTATCAATGAAAAAAAAAGAAAAAAAAGAAATTGTTTAAAAAAATAATGCACAAGAAAAAGCGAAAACTAAACACAGAAAGAGAAAAAATAAGAATAACTCATATTATAAGCGAACTTCCAGCACTGATGTTACAGTGTACAATTTTCTAAGAACTTTTGTTGCGTAATTATTATGGTATGTTTTTTTGCTAGATTCAAAAATAATAAAATTGAATTAGTTTGTTTTACTACTATAGGCTAGACGTAAATGATTTTTTAGACCAGACTTTTTTTCTATTTACGAAATATTAAGCAAGAAAATCGAGGTATAATTTCAACGAAGCTGTGAAAAACAAGTAAAAACAAAACAACAGTTTGATTAAAAAAACTATTCTGAATATTTCAGCTTTACATCTAGGAGCCTTTCTCAAGGAAAACCAAAAACAAAAATAACAAAAAAATATTATGTTTTAAAATAGCATACAAAAAATCGACAACTAAACACACGAAGAGAAGAAAAAATAAAATATATAAGAACAACTCACATTATGCACAAACTTCCAGCACTGATGTTACAATATTCAAAAAAATCAAAGCTAATGTCTATAGTGAAACTTTTGTCACTCTCATCTCAACAATCAGTGCATAAATTGGAAACTATTAAAGGTTAACACTGTATTTACTTGAACAGACAATAAAAGGTCATCAAAACCCAAGTCCATCTGCCCCAACTAGATCTCATAGGTTAATGAACAAATTCAGGAATTTTAAATTAAATGGATTTTTTGTTTGCTAATTTAGCTGAAGTTCCTTGACTTTTTCCAGCTTTGAGGACAAGGAAAAGGTTAAAGGTTATTCGTAAGGTTATAACTTGTTCCCGGACAATAATGTAAAGCACTACTGGTTGAAGATTTTACCTACTTCTTCATTAAACTATTATAAGATAAATTTATCCTAAAATCCCCTCACATCTATTAATACTAATAATACCGTAGATAATCTTCATTATTTCTATAATTTTTCTGGAATTTTCCAAATGTCTCACAGACGTAGTGGCAATTTTTGTTTGTTCAAATAGAATATTACTACTACTACTACTTACAACAACTCAATGCAGCATCAAACCGCCTGAGGCCAACATAGGTATACAGGCTCTTCCTGCATCCCATTCTGTCCAAAACCTCCTTTTTACACACCCCAAAAAGTTCCGTTTCCCTTAATTCACTCTTTACGACAACCTCCCAGCAAAACCGAGGACAACCTGATTTCCCTTTAATCCTAAATTGTTGGCTGACAAGGATAATGTTCGGCAATCTGTCATCCTTCATCCGCAAAACGTATCCTTGCCACCTAAACCTTTCTTTCATTATAGCCTTAGAAAGTAGTATTGAACAATATTTTTCATTCAGCCTACTGTTGGAAATACGGTCTATCAGCCGGATATCCAGAACAATCCCTAGGCAAAATCTATGGAAAACAACAAGAAAATTTTCATTCGCTTTCCGGAATGCCATGCTTCAGAGGACAACCACCGTCGTCCCTGTAGCTTCTAATATTCTAATCTTGGCTTCCAGACTTATCTTCCTATTCTTCCCAGCTTTTTTCACCTGTGAAAAAAAATCCTAAGCATTTGCTATTCTACTTTTATCATATTGATTGCTCTCACCGTCTCTAACTAGTAATACTACCTAGGTAAGTAAATCTGCCTATCTGATCAATATTTTTGTTACCTAATATCATATTTCCATCTTCACTTATTCCTAGCATTAATTTTGAAGACTATTCTAGCACCCCGAACTTTCAATACCTCTAAGAGTCTTGTATTTTGCTCACGCTTTCATAAAGGAAGCTTAACCAAAGAAGAACTGTCCATCAATCAGAATTCCGTGCGAATGCTGTGTTGTTTACTAGGCTTTAATTTCCTCGATGGGTGCCACTCCTCACGTGGGAATAAAGTCAACTGCAAGGTCCCCAGTCATGCAGGTACCCCATAAAGTGTGGAGACTGCGTTTTGCAGAGGCCATTGTCCATAGATCTGGATCTTACACCCTGTCTCAATTTTCTTCCTACAGAGGATTATCCTGCGATGGTGATAGGCGTCACCATGTAATTTATCCCTTTATTGATAGAATTTTTGTAGCTCACGGGACATCTCGTCAAGCTGGCAGGCCCTGTTCAGTGTGTATTTGAAGGTTCTTTTTCCTCCTCCACCCGTATTTATAACCCCGGACGAGAGTGCCTCAGTTTATTTTTTTGACCCGCAGAGAAAAGGTCCCCCCTTGTTCAGAATCTCCTATGGAGACGCCATACTCTATCAGCTAAAGAAATAGCTACACCTGTTTTTACTTGGATCTTGTTATGTAATGCAAAAGACTAATGACGGTTGTTGTAAGTCACTATATCGTAAATTGAAAAATTCAGCTCATTATTATTCAAATGGATCCCAATATCCAGAAACTGTAACTTATTCTTTGTTTCATTTTCAACTGTAAAAGCTAGTTTTCCTCCCAGATTATTTTAATTTTCCAAAAACTTTCATTTTGTGATTCCCCATAATTCTAAATAACTAAAACGTCAACCAAAAATCTGCCCCGAAATTTAGGTTTTAAAGAATATGTTTCTATAGCTAAAGTTTCTTCATACTCTGCATAAATATTTGCTAACAGTAGACCTAAGGGCTCTGTTCTTGCTAATCTCCTAATTTAATGGTAAAAATTACCTCTAAACTTGAAATAATTTGTATAATTACTAGTTATTTTAACTATATTGAATATCACTTTGTTTAATATAGGGCTCTCTTAAAATTTACATCAGGTGTTTTTGGGAATTGGTCTTTTGTAAAAAGCACAACACACAACGTGTGAGTGGGTTGCCAGAAGTACATATCAGTAATATCATAAGAATGGATTGAGTTTTAAAATTAAAACTTAGAGGGCATGCAGTGGGGAATGTTGAACTAACTAAAAGGTTATATATATATATGGTACTACTGCTACTACTTTTACTGTTACTACTACTACCACCACTTTTACTACTATTACTGCTGCTACTCGTGTCACTGTCATTGCTTCTACTACTGCAGCTACAAAAAACCTACTGATACTACAACTACGGTTATAACGAAAGCGAAAGTTATTAAGGTTGAATTTTTAGGGAGTTTTGTCAGGGTTTGGGACTAAATAACAATGAACCGTTTTCTTGCAAAGGATGTATTAGTAATATCGCAAGAGCTGCTTAAGGTGTTAAGTTGAAATTTTCAGTGTAAGCTGAAGGGTGAAGTTGAAAAAACGATGCTGCGTCTATGCTGCCATAAATGCTACTGCCACTATTAGTACGATTGGTACATTTGGGGCTGAGAGGATTAAGACGAAGCTTTCAAAGGATCTTCGGGGGGATGTAGAACTAAAATCAAAACATACTATGTACGTGTGGGTTGTCAAAAAGGTGAATCAACAGCATATCAGCTGCAGCTTCGAGCAATAAAGTGAAAGTTTTATGGGTATGTTGACTGATGCGATGTGCTCACTACTACTGCTGCTACTACGATTATTGTTACTAATGAGGCTAATGGTATTAATAAATAACTTTTGGGAAGGGATTTGGGAAGGAATGCTGAAGTGAGTGTAGACTAAATCTAAACACACTTTGTAAATGTAGGTTGTCAAAAGGGCATATAAGTAATTTCATAGCAAAACTTTAGAGCATAAGGGTTTCAAGGGTATAGGTATGAACGCACAATTTATAAGGAATTGTTGAAGGAAAATGAATCGTTTCAAAACGATCAATTTAAATGTAGGTTGTCAAGAAGGTGTATCAGCATTAGAAATGAAGTGGGATATTAAATTGAAATTTCCAGAGTATAATGAACTAAACTAAAGCCATTATGAGTGTGCTAATACTATTGCTTTTACAAATGTTACTACTAAGGCTCAGGCATTGAAGAAAACTTTTCAGGAAATGTTGGTAAGGGAAATGAATCAAACGAAACGACAGTATGTGCGTGAACATCGTCAGAAGAGTATATAAGTAATATCTTAAGGAAAGCTAAGAGTTTTAACTTTCATGTTTTGTCTAGGGTTGTGTTAAACTATCCAAAACGTATTATGCTCAAGCTAAAATAATTTCCACTAATTCAACTGCTAAGATCATTACTGCTACTAAGGCTGCGGATATCAAGGATAACTTTTAGGGAATAATTAGGAGGATTGTGGCCTCAACGAAGACTGTTGATGAGAAAAGGTTCTAATGTTATTTTAAGCCACTTCAGTGACAATATTTCACTCCAAGCCAAGATTGGAAGTAGTGGATCTGTACCAAATTTTGAGATTAAGCTTTCCACCGAAACAACACGCCTTCCAGCAACTACTAATTTTTACTATTGGTTAAAATCAACTAGCTGTATCCAACTCTCGTTGGTGTGTCTTCAGCCATCGATAACTACCAGCGTCAATACCCAAAACTCCTCATATCTATGTTAACTGGTAATACCCATGCAGCTATAGTTATTTTGAATATACCCACTGTCCTTTCTAATCCTCTTAAATGGAAAATAGTTATTTATAAGGTTAAAGGTCAGGAATTGGTACACAGTTTCAAGGCCGTAAAAGACAAATGGTATATACACGTTAATAAAATCAGCTAGTGACGATTTTTGTGCTTCTCTGCATGAAAAATGACTGATAATAAACTAAAGTGCTTCTTAACGTTTTTTAAATAATACCAAATGTACCAATCGAAGTGGATACTGACATACTCTCTATTCAACATGGCATAAGAAATGCAAAAAGACTCTGCTCATCTCTATCCATAAACTCGAGTTCAAAAACTCTAATTCTCAATATTTTTTTCAAGGAAAGATTAAAGCTTGGTAACAAGTTCTTTCAGGTCTCCCAGGTATGCACGTTTTGCCGCAGCAAACATTGCTACAAAACATAAACCAGGCATTGCTCCCCACCCACTTAGATTTTCTAACAGCAAAAAAAAAATCACCCATCTTACAGCTTAGTTTGTCCTGTTATGCAAGAGAGACTGAAAAGCACCTGCATCCACATCAATGACTTTTCAGTTTTTGTGATATCCAACAATTTAAGTGGAACTAAGGACAAAGACTTTTTCATTGATTAAGTATTTAGCCCAGTACGATAGCTGTAACTTACTGCGCCGAAGTCTAAGCCACATGGTATTTTTGACCTCTGACAGGGTAGTTGGTGGCCGTTCATCAGGGGGTCTGGCATGTATCTTGAAGCGTAATACACATTTATCATCCCAATCCTCTATCATCATGATAATTCTTTCTAGCAGCCAGTGTCAGATCAACTATTATGATCGACTCTTGTTTCCCACATGATAATACATCTAATCTCTCAATTAAAGTTTTACGAAGGCTTTTGCTTCTCTATTAAAATTACTTAAGCACCTAGTGTCTAAATCTCGAAATTACATAGTGATTTTTACTCTTCCTTGAGCTCCTACAGATCTGAGACTCAAAAAGAAATCAAAATGGTTTTCGAAGTGAAATCGTAAGAAAGCAGATATCTTGTAATACACATCAGTATTTACATCCCTTCTATCTCTTTAATGTGTACCTTATTATTTATTTGAGCTTCAAAATTTGGGATCCGAGGGAGTTTCTGAGTCAATTTCGTATTATAAGGAAATACAATCTTGTTTGAAAGAAGTTGAATTTAGTGCTGTTCCGTTAAAATGTAGCCATATTGGTACTCAAAATCAATTTTGTCACTTGATCCCAATTTAAAGACTGTGAAAAACAAAACTTAATTCAGGCTGAGATATAGGAACGATTGTGGTCTCTCACAATCAGAGTGCGTTGTGGATATAATACAAAAACTAAGGCCGATTACAAAAGGTATGTTAGGTCAATAGGGTTTCATGCGTGGATTTCCTTGTGAATAATGTGAATGGCGAAAAGTGATTCATTCTGAAAATCTCGAAAACGATTATTCTTTTAGTGATTCCATACCACCATCTATCTGACAGAAGCGTTATTCTTATATTTTCGGGGCTGTTAACGATTCCGTACATGCTCCGTTTCATCTTCTCATTGCTCCTTTTTTCTATCCTTATTTCATATTGGCATGCAATTCCCATTACATCTTCTGCGATATGTAGATGCATTTAGAATTTAAATCTGATTTTATTGATATCGATGGGGTTTAAAGTTCATATTTCTCAAAGTTGCCCTACAATTGTTTTTTTTTACTGTCAGTTTTTCAGGTTTGAAAACACATATCTGTTGCTGCAGAGAGGTTCCCTTGTGGTACTATAAGTTTAATACTAGGTGGGCAAGAATCTTCTGCTGATTGATTTTCATACCGGCCCATTACATTTTCTTGTAATATAAGTAATATACTTGGATATATAATTCTTCCCCGTCTAACTAATAGATCTATAGAGAGAGAGAAAGAGTTTAGTGTTTAGCCTAGGTAGAGTCGACAGCACCCTTTTTCTTTTGTTAATTTGTTTATTCATTTTTTGCGTTTATTTAATTTTAAATTTTCATATAGTCAAAATTTTCTTTTTTTGCTTGTTTGCAGTTTTTGTATGTATCTAATTGTTTTTATTTCACATTTGAAACCCGTAGTGTTAGTGCGGGTAGTAAATAATTTATTTTTATTAAATAAAAAAAAACCTAAATAAATTCTGGTAGCTAATAGAGCGTATGTGCAATTTCTTAGAAACGCCTAAAAAGTACAGACTTTTTAAGATGTCGAGGGATTAAATGAGCTAGCTAAAAGAAAACTATGTGCATAACACTACTACTGCTACTATAACTTCTTCTATCGTTGCTACTTCTAAATTTTGTACCGCTGAGGCTAAGCCTATCAAGCTCAAACTTGCAGGGGATGTTTAGAAATTATTCAACTAAATCAAAACACACTATCTGAATGTATGTTGTTCAAAGTAGGTATAAACAGAATCCCAAGAAATTCCAACGAATAAGTTGAAGCATTCAGGACAAGTTAAGGGGGTTATACAAATTATACTAAGGAGCTAAGGAAATACCCCTACTGCTATTACTAAGACTAATACTACAGCTACTTCAAACATTGCTGCTATTAATACGACAACTATTACTACTACTGAGGGTATGGACATTAGAGTTAAACTTCCAGTTCAAGTTGCGTAGTACTGTAAGTCTTTTACTGCTGCTACTACTATCAATACCACTTCTACTACTAATATTACTAATAATACTACTACTATGGCTGCCACTGCAACTACTACTTATACTACTGTTACTACTACTACTAAGCTATTAGGTGGGAGGAGGGATTATTGTTGTTCTGAATAGAAGCAGACTATGTTAATGGTTGTTATCAGAAGATCCCTACAGATTTACCCCAGGAACAGCTTAGATTATTTAGTTAAGCATTTAATACATTTTGATAGGAATATTGAACGAATCTAAATGCACTATATGCATAGTAAACAAATACAAAGTAGAAACCATAGGGAAAGTTTTTTCAAGACAATGGAAATCAGTTCTGTGAATATTTCGGACTTATGTTCAAGGGCCGTCTTCAGCACAATACAATACTATATATATATATATATATATATATATATATATATATATATATATATATATATATATATATATATATATATATAAAAGAACTTACATCAAATTGTGAGAATTAAAACTGAATATAAAAACACTTATTAAAACAATTATTTTTAAAAATATAGCCCTAGCTTCCTTACTTCAGCGAAGTTCAACCAGGACTGGCGAAAAGAATGAAATGAAGAAATATAAACTCATTCAAACTAAAGAGAATAAAATGATTAGATGCAATTTCTTAAAGCTAATCTTGCTTGTTTAGCAGCCTGTCTCAAAGGCCTTTTCGTAGTTGGTTCAGTACTATTATAAATTGGTTTAGTAAAATATTTTGTTAGATCATTTTTAATTAAATTTGAGTATAAAGAATTTAGTGAGTATTCCCCCAAGTCCCTGTTCAAAGAAATATTTTTATTTATTTTGAGATTAATTTCAATTGATTCTCGAACCACCTGTTTTATTCCCAAATCATTACTAATGAGTGAAGAGTTTTCAAAAAGTATCATGTGGGACGGATTATTAAATATATGCCAACCTAGAGCAGAATCAAAGGAATTGTTGGAACCATTTGAAATTAAGGCCTTATCTATGTCATTTTTATGCTGTTGTAACCTTTTGTCTAGATTCTGATGGGTCCTGCCGACATAGTATTTTCCGCAATCACAGGGTATTTGATAGACCCCTCTTTGGCGAGTAACTGGGGTCTTATCTTTACCCGAATTTAAAAAATTGATGATTTTAAAATTATTAGTAAAAACTACTTACAGATTATTTTTTGTGCAAATATTTTTTAATTTTGTTGTAATCTTTGGGATATACGGAAGATAGACAATATTTGAGGGCTTATCAATAGCCTCACATTGTGAAGTATCTTCTTCGATTTTACAAGAATGTCTTTTTATTCTACGGCTAATTATTTTATTTGCAAAAGGAATGGGGTATCCATTACCAAAAAGAATATATCTGATAAAATTTATTTCTGCATTTATATATGAATGGGAGCAAATATTTAGGGCACGATCAATGAGGGAAATTACAACTGCTCTTTTAACTTGTGGGGGGTGATTTGAATTAAAGTGAAGATATCTATTGTTTTGTGTTGGCTTTCGATATATAGTAAAATCCAGTTCATCAGCATTACGAATAATTAATACATCTAAAAACGGTAGTTTATTTTTAATTTCAACTTCAAGGGTGAACTGCAAATTTCGGTCATAAGTGTTAAGATGATCTAAGAAGCCCCGAAGTTCAGCTTCCCCATAATTCCAAAGTGAAATTACGTCATCCATATAACGACCCCAATAGACATGTTTTAGAAAATAGGAATTCAATGCCCAATTCTCAAGATTCTCGACGTAAATATTTGCTAGTAGCCCGGATAAAGGTGCCCCCATGGGTAATCCATTTTTTTGCTGATAAAAAGAATCGCGAAATTGAAAAACTATATCTTAAAGACTTGGGAATAAGGTTTTCCTTTCTACAGGATTCTAAAAATTTTTGTTGATTGATAATATTAGCATGTTTTTTACCTAGACTAATAAAATAAAAGATATCATAGGTCAACTGCTCTCCATAAGCTAGACGAAAACTTTTTTTAAAATCCTGTAGAAAGGAAAACCTTATTCCCAAGTCTTTAAGATATAAATTACATTTAAATACCCGAAAAGAAGCGCAATTTGCCCACACACTACAGTTAAAAACCCTAGTCCATATTATTAAGGACAAAAAACAGAAACGACATATTATTTCTTCAGAGAGAAAATCGTTGGAAACTTTTTTGCTGGAAAACCTGTCCACCGTTGATTTTGCTCAAGTTGTTAGATTAGAAAGGAATTTGTTTAGCCACGATTTTCGCTTGTCCAAGGAACGTCTCTATAAAAAATTAGAGGGCTTACGAAATGAATCTTCGATGAGAAACCGTATTTATTCTCCAAGATTCACTCCTGGGCCTGCTATCGTTAACCTCTCTTCTAAAACATTGGAACCCCAGGAATTCGAAACACTAGAAAAAGGTCCGAAATTTTCTTTTCTACCGAAACAGGTTCCTGTGGCAGATATAGTTTCCTCTCTAGAGTCCGCTTTGCATAAACACTATCCTTCTGTCTCTAACCCGGATGAAGTTAGATCTGGTCTAATAAATATCCTCTATAATAGCCAAAAAAAGTTTAAGCCTCCTACTAATTCCACACCGGAAAATTTTCATGACATAAAAATACTATCTAATCTCCGAACAGATCCATCTATTATAATAACTAAAGCAGACAAAAGCAATTCACTTGCTGTCATGAATACAACAGACTATGACAACAAAATTTTTTCGCATTTAAATGACACAATTACATATCAAACAATAACTCATGATCCTACTGATCAGTTCACTAATAACATTATAAATGAATTAAAGCAGCTAAAACAAAATGGTAAAATCACCCCACAACTATACAATAAATTTTTTCCCCGTGGTAGTTTCTGTCCTAAACTCTACGGTTTACCAAAAATACATAAACAGGGTATTCCCTTAAGACCTATTGTAGCTTGTACTAAAGCTCCCGCTGCCAATATTGGAAAATGGCTTTGTGCAGCTTTCAAACCTTTATTGTATTCTCAAAATTCCTATATTCATAACTCGGCAGATTTGATTAAAAAACTTAGCAACACAAGTATTTCAGAAAACACAATAGTTAGTAGTTTCGACATTGTTTCCATGTATACAAATATAGATGTAACTATTTCAGAGGAATTATTAAAAAACAAAATAGAAGAAAATTACCACTTGATCGAGACTTCAGCGACAGGAATTGATTGTGAAGTTTTAATGACTCTTGTTAAAATTTGTAATAAGTTTTCTATGTATTTTCAATTTCGCGATTCTTTTTATCAGCAAAAAAATGGATTACCCATGGGGGCACCTTTATCCGGGCTACTAGCAAATATTTACGTCGAGAATCTTGAGAATTGGGCATTGAATTCTTATTTTCTAAAACATGTCTATTGGGGTCGTTATATGGATGACGTAATTTCACTTTGGAATTATGGGGAAGCTGAACTTCGGGGCTTCTTAGATCATCTTAACACTTATGACCGAAATTTGCAGTTCACCCTTGAAGTTGAAATTGAAAATAAACTACCGTTTTTAGATGTATTAATTATTCGTAATGCTGATGAGCTGGATTTTACTATATATCGAAAGCCAACACAAAACAATAGATATCTTCACTTTAATTCAAATCACCCCCCACAAGTTAAAAGAGCAGTTGTAATTTCCCTCATTGATCGTGCCCTAAATATTTGCTCCCATTCATATATAAATGCAGAAATAAATTTTATCAGAGATATTCTTTTTGGTAATGGATACCCCATTCCTTTTGTAAATAAAATAATTAGCCGTAGAATAAAAAGACATTCTTGTAAAATCGAAGAAGATACTTCACAATGTGAGGCTATTGATAAGCCCTCAAATATTGTCTATCTTCCGTATATCCCAAAGATTACAACAAAATTAAAAAATATTTGCACAAAAAATAATCTGTACGTAGTTTTTACTAATAATTTTAAAATCATCAATTTCTTAAATTCGGGTAAAGATAAGACCCCAGTTACTCGCCAAAGAGGGGTCTATCAAATACCCTGTGATTGCGGAAAATACTATGTCGGCAGGACCCATCAGAATCTAGACAAAAGGTTACAACAGCATAAAAATGACATAGACAAGGCCTTAATTTCAAATGGTTCCAACAATTCCTTTGATTCTGCTCTAGGTTGGCATATATTTAATAATCCGTCCCACATGATACTTTTTGAAAACTCTTCACTCATTAGTAATGATTTGGGAATAAAACAGGTGGTTCGAGAATCAATTGAAATTAATCTCAAAATAAATAAAAATATTTCTTTGAACAGGGACTTGGGGGAATACTCACTAAATTCTTTATACTCAAATTTAATTAAAAATGATCTAACAAAATATTTTACCAAACCAATTTATAATAGTACTGAACCAACTACGAAAAGGTCTTTGAGACAGGCTGCTAAACAAGCAAGATTAGCTTTAAGAAATTGCATCTAATCATTTTATTCTCTTTAGTTTGAATGAGTTTATATTTCTTCATTTCATTCTTTTCGCCAGTCCTGGTTGAACTTCGCTGAAGTAAGGATGCTAGGGCTATATTTAAAAAAAAATTGTTTTAATAAGTGTTTTTATATTCAGTTTTAATTCTCACAATTTGATGTAAGTTCTTTTATATATATATATAGTATTGTATTGTGCTGAAGACGGCCCTTGGACATAGGGCCGAAATATCTACATAAATAATTTCCATTGTCTTGAAAAAACTTTCCCTATTGTTTCTACGTTGTATTTGTTTGTTATGGAAAGGCAGTTTGGTCTTCGTCGCTATTTTAGTAAACAAATACAAAGTAGAAACAATAGGGAAAAACGTTTCAAGACAGTAGAAATCAGTTCTGTGAATATTTCGGACTTATGTCCAAGGGCCGTCTTCAGTACAATACGAGAACAAGAAAGAGAATATGCATATATAAATAAACTTACATTAAATTGTGAGAATTAAAACTAAATAATGTTATTTTAAAACTTTTTTAAATCAACACTATTAAAAAAAAACAAAATATTTTACTAAACTGATTTATATTAGTACTGAACCAGTTGCGAAAAGGCCTTTGGGACAGGCTGCTAAAAATGCAAGGTAGGCTCTGAGAAATTTCATTTAATCACTTTGTTCTCTTTAGTTTGAATGAGTTTATATTCTCACTTCATTTTTTTTGTCAGTCCTGGTTGAACTTTGTTGAAGTAAGGATGCTAGGGCTGTTATAAAAAAAGTTTTTAAATAACATTATTTACTTCTAATTCTCACAATTTAATGTAAGCTTATCTATATATACATATTCTCTTGTTCTCGTATTGGGCTGAAGACGGCCCTTGGAATAGGGCCGAAATATTCACAGAACTGATTTCCACTGTCTTGAACAGATTTTCCCTATTGTTTCTACTTTGTATTTGTTTGTTATGGAAAGGCAGCGTGGTCTTCGTCGCTATTTCCGTTTAGCCTATGGGGAGCAGTTGACCTATGATATCTTTTATTTTATTAGTCTAGGTAAAAAATATGCTAATATTATCAATCAACAAAATTTTTTACAATCCTACAGAAATGAAAACCTTATTCCCAAGTCTTTAAGATATAAATTACATTTATCTACCCGGAAAGAAGCGCAATTTGTCCATACACTAGAGTTAAAAACCTTAGTCCATATTATTAAGGACAAAAAACAGAAACGACATATAATTTTTTCAGAGAAAAAATCTTTGGGAACTTTTTTGCTGGAAAACCTGTCCACTGTTGATTTTGCTCAAGTTGTTAGATTAGAAAGGAATTTGTTTAGCCACGATTTTCGCTTGCCCATAAACGCCTCTATAAGAAATTGGAAGGCTCGCGAAATGAATCTTCGATAAGAAACCGTATTTATTCTCCAAGATTCACTCCCGGACCTGCTATTGTTAACCTCTCTTCTAAAACTTTGGAAACCCAGGAAATCAAAACACTGGAAAAAGGTCAAAAATTCCCTTTTCTGCTGAAACAGGTTCCTGTGGCAGATAATTTCCTCTGTAGAGTCTCTGTGTTTCTAACCCTGATGAAGTTAGATCTGGTCTTATAAATACCCTTTATAACAGCCAAAAAAAAATTAAGCCTCCTACCACTTCCACACCGAAAAATTTGTACGACATAAGAATACTATCTAATCTCAGAAAAGGTCCTTCTATTATAATAACTAAAGCAGACAAAAGCAATTCATTTGTTGTCATGAATACGACAGACTATGACAACATAATTCTTTCGCATTTAAATGACACAATTACATATATTACAATAACTCATGATCCTACTTATCAGTTTGCAAATAATATTACAAATGAATTAAAGCAGCTAAAACAAAATGGTAAAATCACCCCACAGTTATACAATAAATTTTTTCCCCGTGGTAGTTTCTGTCCTAAAATCTTCAGTTTACCAAAAACACATAAACAGGGTATTCCCTTGAGATCTATCGTAGCGTGTACTAAAGCCCCCGCTGCCAATATTGGGAAATGGCTTTGCAAAGCTTTCAAACCTATATTGTATCCTCAAAATTCCTATATTCATAATTCGGCAGATTTGGTTGAAAAACTTAGCAGCACAAGTATTTCAGAAAACTCAATAGTTAGTAGTTTTGACTTTGTTTCCATATGTACAAATATAGTTGTGACTATTTCTGAAGAATTATTAAAAAACAAAATTGAAGAAAATTATCACTTAATCGAGGCTTTAACGACGGGAATTGATTGTGAAGTTTTAATGACTCTGGTTAAAATTTGTAATAAGTTTTCTATGTATTTTCAATTTCGCGATTCTTTTTATCAGCAAAAAAATGGATTACCCATGGGAGCATCTTTATCCAGGCTACTGGCAAATATTTATGTCGAGAACTTTGAAAATTGGGCGTTAAATTCTTATTTTTTAAAACACGTCTATTGTAGTCGTTATATGGATGACGTAATTTCACTTTGAGGAAGCTGAACTTCGGGGCTTCTTAGATCATCTTAACACTTATGACCGAAATTTACAGTTCACCCTAGAAGTTGAAATTGACAATAAACTACCGTTTTTTGATGTGTTAATTATTAGTAATGCTGATAAACTGGACTTTACTATCTATCGAAAGCCAACACAAAACAATAGATATCTTCACTTTAATTCAAATCACCCCCACAGGTTAAATGAGCAGTTGTAACTTCCCTCATTGATCGTGCCCTGAAAATTTGTTTCGATTTGTAATAAATGCAGAAATAAACTTTATCAGAGATATTATTTTTGGTAATGGATATCCCATTCTTTTTGTCAATAAAATAATTAACCGTAGAATAAAAAGACATTCTTGTAAAATCGAAGAAGATATTTCACAATGTGAGGCTACTGATAAGCCCTCAAATATTGTTTATCTTCCGTATATTCCAAAGATCACAACAAAATTAAGAATATTTGCACAAAAAATAATCTCTACGTAGTTTTTACTAGTAATTTTAAAATAATTATTTTCTTAAATTATGGTCAAGATAAGACCCCAGTTACTCGCCAAAGAGGGATCTATCAAATACCCTGTGATTGTGGAAATTATTATGTCGGCAGGACCCATCAGAATCTAGAAAAATAGTTACAGCAGCATAAAAAAGACAAAGACAAGGCATTAATTTCAAATAGTTGCAACAACTCCTTTTATTCTGCTTTAGGTTGGCATATATTTAATAATCCGTCCCACCCGATACTTTTTGAAAAATATTCACTCATCAGTAATGATTTGGGGATAAGACAGGTGGTTCGAGGATCAATCGAAATTCATCTAAAAATAAATACTAATATTTCTTTGAACAGGAACAGGGGAATATTCACTAAATCTCCTATACTCAAATTTAATTAAAAACGATCTAACAAAATATTTTACTAAACCGATTTATAATAGTACTGAACCAGCTACGAAACGGCCTTTGAGACAGACTGCTAAAAAAGCAAGGTTGGCTCTGAGAAATTGCATTTAATCACTTTGTTCTCTGGGCTGTTTTTAAAACAGTTTTTAAATAACATTATTTAGTTTTAATTCTCAGAATTTAATGCAAGTTTATTTATATATACCTATTTTCTCTCTTGTTCTCGTATTGTGCTGAAGACGGCCCTTGGATATAGGGCTGAAATATTCACAGAAATGCTCTTTACGCTAAAGTTTGACTCTTTCTCTCAATTCTTCTTTTTAAAACAGTAAAAAACTTTAGTGTAAAGAGCGGGGCGTTGATGAGGAAGCAGCCTCTTTCATATACGAAGTAATTTCTGGTCGTTTAAGTTTTAATGTCGCTCCTTACTTTCAGTTCAAAAAACTTGTTTTTTTTATTTAATTTCAGAACGTTTTTGAATCAATGCATGTTTTGATTTTGGCTCTCCGCAGAGGAATAATTAAAACAAAATTTGCATTTTTTTTGGCTAAATGGCTTTCTCATAATTTTGATCGAATGATTTTGCGAAAAAAAGAGCGGGGGAGGAAGCTTAGTTGCCCTCCGAGTTTTTGGTTAATTAAAAAGGCAACTAGAATTTTTAATTTTTTACGAATATTTTTATTAGTAACAGATTTACGTAACTTATAAATTAGCTTACGTAAAGAACTTTTGTATTCTCATATTTTTATTACATATATGAGGGGGTTCGCCCCCTTGTCAGATCCTCGCTCTTTACACTAAAGCTTAAATTTTATCCCAATTCATTAAGAATGACCCCAGAATCACAAAAGCCGTAGAATAAATAGTTGAAATTACTAAAAATAATTTAGCGTAAAGAGCGAGGTATTAGGAGGAGGTGAGCCCCTCAAATGGGTAATAATTTCTGTTTGTTTTAAGTTTTAATGCTGCTCCTTACTTCCAGCTGAAAGGACTTTTTCATATTTATTTTTTCATAGTTTTTTTTTTTAAATAATGCTAGTAAATCCTGCGCTCCCTTCATGGAGATTTTCTTCCCCCATGACAAATTATCGATGGAAAGTTCCCCCAGCACATCCCCCTCTTCTCAACCCCTCTCCCAACCAAAAGAATCCTCGCTGAAAACGCCTGTACACTTCCCAATAACCATTACTATATGTAAGCACTGGTCAAAGTTTGTAACTTGTTGCCCCTCCCACGGGGACTGTGGGGGAGTAAGTCGTCCCCAAAGACATAGTTATAAGGTTTTTTGACTACGTTGAATAAAATGGCAATCTCAGAATTTTGATCCGTTGACTTTGGTAAAATAATTAGCGTGGGAGGGGGCCTATGTGCCCTCCAATTTTTTTGGTTACTTAAAAAGGGCACTAGAACTTTTCATTTCCGTTAGAATGAGCCCTCTTGGAAAATTCTAGGACAACTGGGTAGATACGATCACCCGTGGGGGAAAAAAAACAACAAAAAAACAAATAAACACGCATCCGTGATCTGCCTTCTGGCAAAAAATACAAAATTCCATATTTTTGTAGATAGGAGCTTGAAACTGCTACAGTAGGGTTCTTTAGTACGCTGAATCTGATGGTGTGATTTTCGTCAAGATTCTATGACATCTAGGGGGCGTTTCCCCCTATTTTCTAAAATAACGCAAATTTTCTCAGGCTCGTAACTTTTGATGGGTAGGACTAAACTAAATGCAACTTATATATTTAAAATCAGCATTAAAATGCGACTCTTTTGATGTAGGTATTGGTATCAAAATTCCATTTTTTAGAGTTTTGGTTACTATTGAGCCGGGTTGCTCCTTACTACAGTTCGTTACCACGAACTGTTTGACATGGCCGAAAGTACTAATTGAACCTGTTTGAGCTACTTTTATGATGATTGCTACTGCTGCAGTATGGCTTAAGGGCATGCAGGCTGTCCGAATAGTAAAGATACAATGTCTTTGGAGTCGGATAGGGTGTAAATTTTATTTTCAGCACATATTATATGAAAATTTGAACTAAATAAGATGAAAATTTGTCCTCTAAAGTGTGTCATAAGGCTAATATTTTACATATGCAATATTTTACATATATGTAATACTTTGTCATATAAAGTATTAAGTTGAAGCCGTTAGGACATGTCGAGAGGCATGTTTAATAAAATATGGATGTTAAAATGGTTATATGTGCAATATATCTGGAACAGTTGAAGGACATTAAAGTGAAAATTTGCAAGACTAAGGGAGTTTACATTGAACAAAATTAAAGCGGCATTATATGCATATAGGTTTTCAAAAGGGCATATCAGAATATCTCTAAGCCTGATAAGGGTATTAAATTAAACCTTTCTGGGGTATTACAACTGCTACTACTTCTTCTACTACTACTCCTATTGCATCTACTCTTGCTGCCACTACGACTATGTACGATTGGACCTATTTGCGTTGGTGCCTAGTTATAACTTCAAAAACTTGTTAGAGAGACTCTAGCTGCTTGTGACTGGAACCGTGACTACTTGAAACTGCTATTTTGACTTGATATGATTTTGATTGCAACACAACCCTACTTCTGACTAATTATGATTACAAATATATCTAATTATGAACGTGAACACTTGAAACAGAGATTGTGACTACTTGCGACTGTGACTACTTGAGACTGCTAATGCAACTAAATGGAGCTGCAGCTTCAACTACAAGTGATAATGACTACTTTTAATTGCATCTTTGAGTAATTGAAACCGTTACTTGCTACTAGTGGTACTGCTACTGCATTAACAACAACAATTACTAATGCTATTTGCACTACAACTACTACGACCACTACTACTGCTGCTACTACTGCTACTCTATTATAACTACTACCATTAACACTAGTACTACTTCTACTATCGTTACTGCTAGTAATTCTGCTACTGCTACTACTACTATTATTAAACCAAACCAAAACAGCTGGGGTGCATCTAGGTTGTCAAAATGGGACAGATGCAATATCTGAGGAATGGAATAGGGTATTAAATTAAAGTTTTCCGGTAAGGTAGAGCAGGATGTAAGGGCCTTTATCCAATATCTCATGAAAATTTGAGTATTATTCAGGCTATGTATTTTTGGATACTAAACTAAATGTATATAGACAAAATGAATAAAGCACTGTCCAACTGTAATATCTGTCATATCTTGGGAGCAACCAGAGATTTCAGGTTGAAACTAGCAAAAAACTTGTAAGAACTTGCATTAACTTAAAGATAAGAAAACTCATCACCAATAAATGTATTAAAATCAAATCTAAGTGAAATCATGAAGGGAAAATAGAAGAACAATGGAGTGACCCGGCTCAATAGTAACCAAAACTCTAAAAACTGATATTTTGGTACCAAGAAATATATCAAAACTATTGGATTTTATTGCTGGTTTTAAATATATAAGTTTCATTAAGTTCGGTATTGCCCATCAAAGACTACATGCCAGAGAAAATTTGCCCTCTTTTCTAAAAAATGGGAGATACACCTTCTAAATTTCACAAAATATTAATGAAAATCACACCATCAGATTGAAGGTATCAGAGAATCGTGCTGTAGAGATTTCAAGGTTCTATTTGCAAAAATGTGGAATTATATAATTTGTGCTTGAAGAAAGATCACAGATACGTATTCATTATTTTTTCAAGGGTAATTGTATCAATCCAGTGGTCCAAGGACATAAAGAAAGGCATCATTTGAACAAAAATTAGAAGGTTTAGTGCACTTTTTAAGCGACCAAAAACTTGGAGGGTAACTAAGCCTCTTCCTACGCCATT
This sequence comes from Artemia franciscana, assembly GCF_032884065.1. Taxonomy (NCBI): domain Eukaryota; kingdom Metazoa; phylum Arthropoda; class Branchiopoda; order Anostraca; family Artemiidae; genus Artemia; species Artemia franciscana. The sequence goes on along the minus strand of NC_088869.1, from coordinate 11,261,214 downwards.
TTTACTCTGAATAGTGGTATCAAAATTTTGACATAGAAATTTGAATCGGCATAGTTAAATGTCCGAATAACAGTATCTGTAGAGATTCGTGACCCTCCAGAGCCCTTGGGGAAAAGTATTTAAGTTACAAAATTTGCTCATTGTTTCCGTATAATATTTTTTTGGAAGTGTTATTAGTGATGCCACAATGGGTTTCGTGACAGCCCACTCTCTGCAAAATCCTGATCCGGGCGCTTTTTTAAAAACTTCTTTAAGATAAAAGTGATTGTTACATAATAAGGGATGTATTCTTAAAGATGTAAACGTTTGTTACGTAATAAAAGTATATTTGTTTACTTATACAAATATTTTCTCTAAGATTTCAGGGTTGTTGCGTAATGGGGACTTGTTTATTACATAATAGGATATGTTTTGTTCAAAATATCTTCGGTTCTTATGTAGAAGGTTTTTTACAATTCAGGATCTGTTAGTCAAGCTGGGATGTCTCGGTTGCAAAAAAAAATTATCATGGTCCAATATTTACATTCGAAAATAACGGAATCTCCCGTGACTTGTTCTGGTTCTGGTGTATCTACCTAATCCAGCAACAACTGGTTTTGAAAGTCAACGACACTCAACATTTTAGATCATACGTTTTACTCACCTCATTATTGAGAAAAAGTTTAATGTGTAAACATCGAAGATGTTATTCTTGCTTTATCTTATTGTAATGGATACTTTTACTCTAATGCATACCAAAAGCGACAGTAGTGCCAAAATTAAACCCAGAGTGCCTAAAGAAGCTTTAGAAATTACAGGGGTCGTCCGCTAACCTTAAAATGGGACTAGATTTTTGCACAATAGGTAATGCCATTGATCGAGTATAAGTTGAGAGAACAGTTATGCTTTGCAGCAAAAGTGAATTTAATACATATACAAAAATTTGAAGCCGGATTAATTGCATTAGTGAAATATAATGAAGAAAGAAAATGATATTGTGGATTTGCTTTTGAGCATTCCCTAGAAAATCGCTTAAGACGGCGATTTTGCAAAGCGAAAGCAAATAAGTTGACATTAAAAAAAATCCTGTCCAAACAGGTTTAATTGATTTTTGGTGAGACAACACTCGGTTACTCCTCCTCCTATAAAACATTCCTTTTATTGATTGCGACTCAGTGAGACACTAAACATTGAAAACAATGTTTTACACACGTCCATTATACTTATTTACGTTGGGTAGCTAGTCATCCTGTGAAAATTGAGCATTGTTAATGACTGTAGAAAAGAGTGTAGACTATGCAATCCAAATAAATTGTATAGAGAATATGTAGTGCAAATTGAAGACAGTAGTTCCTGTATTGAAAATGTTTGTGACTCTCAAACTAGAAGTTTCCTATGCTCCAATTGTCACTATGATAAATTTGATCAAAATTTGATACTTCACCTGGTAAGATTGAAAAAAAACCCTAGACGTAATTTCAAATTACTTGTAAGATACTTTTTTAGTCATGATGTTAAAATATTTGAGAAGGAGAAGATGGTTTACACCTCATTTATTGCAATAATAAGAGAGTCTGGTTCTTATGATGTCTCTGTGAAAATACTTATTTTTATTTTTCTGTTACAGAAAGCTATTCAACATATGGGAACTTTGTACGTGACATTGCTTCGAATAAGCAACTTGATAGGCGTGAATGTTATAATATGAATAAAAATGGTGTTACTGACTTTATCACGAGATATAACAAAGATGAAGTAACATTATATTTTAGAAAATGTGAACCTTACTTTGCGTGGTAGGATAAGTAGAACTTGAATCCTGAGGAGCTTCTGTCACATATCATTACCGATGGTTACCTATACGTGGAAGAATAAATATAAAGGACACAGACCTTTTATTATATATACAAGTCTTAATACTAAACAAATTCACAAATATTTTAAAATTATATCACTTTTAGGGCACTGAAATTTACATTACACAGATAGGGAAGCGCATTTTCAATTTGAATGTCGTTCAATCGGGGATTTTCTACATAAATGTATATCCAAAAATAAAATATAATACTGCATCCATGAAAACCACAGCCTTTGTTTGAATATCTTGTAATCACTTCCGATTTTGAATAACAGTTTATCCACACTGCTCAATAATTTTTTTGATGTGAGGCGTGTAGAATCCATGCGATAGGATCTAAAATTAAATACTTTGATCGTTTGAGTTGTGTTCATGGTACCAAGTTTCATCCTGATCACTCCACTCTAAGTATTTTCCAAGATTTCCTGTCCCCCCCCAATCCCCCCACTGACACTGGATCCAGTCGGGATTTAAAATATGAGATCTGAGTTACGAGTTCCTTCCAAATGTGAAATTTCATCCGATGAAATTCAAAATCCGATCACTCCTTCGTAAGTTAAAAATACCTAATTATTTCTAATTTTTCAGAATCAACCTTCCCTCAACTCCCCAAAGGAGAGTGAATTCGTTCTGTTTATGTCAATCACGTATCTAGTGCTTGTGCTTATTTTTTCCACTAAGTTTCATTCCAATCCCTCCACTCTAAGCATTTTCCAAGATTTTAGGTTTCCCCCTCCAATGTCACCGGATCCAGTCGGAATTTAAAATAAGAGCTCTGAGACATGACATCCTTATAAATATCAAATTTATTTAAGATCTGATACAATTTTTCCAAATTAACCGTCCCACTCCCACTCCCTCCCCCAGATGGTCGAATCGGGAAAACAACTATTTCAAATTTAATCTGGTCTGGTCCCTGATACGCCCGCCAAATTTCATCGTCCTAGCTTATCCGGAAGTGCCTAAACTAGCCAGACCTGGACTGACAGACCGACAGAATTTGCGATCACTGTATGTCACTTTGTAAATACCAAGTGCCATACAAAGTAGTTTTTCTCTGTTGATGGAATATTTGGTTAAAGGTTGGCTTCATTATGACTTTTTTTGGAAAAAAGGTTATTTCCAGGCTCTTGGCAAGCCATGGGTGGAAGTAGCTATAGGCCTTACTAAACTGAAGGAAAACTCTACTTTCTTAATACTAGAAGCCCCCTCCCTCTCTCCCTATTTTAGATAGGGCTTGTGATATCAGAGCTCGATATGAGCCTTGATTGTAGTCATGTTTTTTCTAGCTTTCATTTGGATCCGTTGCTCCTTTCGCAAGTTATACTAAATTAAACCAAAATCTTGATTCTTTTTTCAGCACTTAAAACCCACTCCCCCTCGTTCTATTTGAGCTAGGGTTTTCGTCTCAAAACTTGATGCCTGTCATGGTCTTAGGCAACTTCGGTTCAATCTTCACTGAGATCCATCAATCTCTCCCATGTTACACTGAATTAAATGAAAAACTCAATTTTTTTGCACTTAAAGCCCTATCCTCCTAATTAAGCTAGGGTCCTCATCTCCAAACATTATGTGTCTTATGGTTTTGGCATCTTTGGCTTGACTTTCATTGAGATCCATTACATAATTCGCAAGTTAAACTAAGTCAAACAAAAAACTCAACTTTCTTAGCACTTAAAGCCCCCTCCCCCTTGCCCTAATTAAGCTTGGGTCTCCATCCCAGAACTCAATGTATATTATACTCTTAGGCATCTTTATTCAATTTTCATCGAAATTCATCTCTCAATTTGCAAGTTACAGTGAATAAAATGAAAAACTAGATTTTTTTTTAACACTTAAAGCCCTATCCCCCTAATTAAGCTAGGGTCTTCATCTCCAAACATTATGTGTCTTATGGTTTTGGAATCTTTGGCTATACTTTCATTAAGATCCATTACATCATTCGCAAGTTAAACTGAGTCAAACGAAAACTCAACTTTCTTAGCACTTAAAGCCCCCTCCCTCTCGCCCTAATTAAGCTTGGGTCTCCATCCCAGAACTCAATGTATATCATACTCTTAGGTATCTTTATTCAATTTTCATCAAAATTCCTCTCTCCATTTTCAAGTTACAGTGAATTTAATGAAAAACTCGATTTTTTAACACTTAAAGCCCCATCACCCTAATTAAACTCAATTTTAATCCAAATAGTTCAAATTTAATACAAATCTGACTGGCGCGTATAGGGGGAGAACCGCTGGTTGGATTTGGATGAAAATTTTGATGGCCAGATTTGGTGCCAAGGATTATGAGACACATTAAGTTGAAAGACTAAGACCTTAGCTAAAATAAAACAGGGGGGAGAGGGATTTACCTGCTAAAAAAAGTTTTTCGTTTAATTCAGAGTAACTTGCGACTAGAGTAATGGATCTTAATGAACATTGAACCAAAGAGGCCTAAAACCATGACAAATATCAAGTTTTGAGATAAAGAGCCTAGCTCAGATTTAACAAAGGGGAGTGGGTTTTAATTCCTAAAAAATTTAAGTTTTCTGTTTAATTTAGTATAAATTGCAATTGGTGTAACGGATCCGAATGAAAACTAAACCAAAGATGCCTAAGATCAGGGCTCATATCAAGTTCTGGTATCACAAACCCTATCTTAAATAAGGCGAGGAGCAGAGGGTGTCAAGTCTTCAAAAAATTGAGTTTTCCTTTAATTTAGTAGGGCCTATAACTTACGAATGGAGTGACAAATCTGAAGTCAGATTCGTCTGAATTCTCTGGAACGAATTTGACAAAATACCACTGCATTGGATCCAGCTAGAATGCCCTAGACTTGTTTATTGCAGACAACATTTAGATGGGCAAAAATTCATACCTTCAGTAGTTTTACCAATAATATGGTCCTGAAGATGATGAAATGGTAATGATCTGGTTCAGTTGACGAGATGACAAAACTTAAACACTAATGTCAGAAATATAAGCCCAAACGGACTACAGTATGCAACATTTAGCACAATACAAGGGATTTTAGCTCACTGTCGACCAGTGAACGGTGAGATAAATTCAATTTTCTTTGTTATATAACTCTTAAACAAAAATTAAACCAAGTGTTAATCATACTATAATTTTTTTCGTCAAAACAAATACCTTATCTCATATTCAAAAATAGAGCATGGAGCTATATCTAAGTTTACTCTAAATCTGAAGGGTGGTGTTTTCTTGTACATTGCCAAAGCACAAACACAAAAAGCTGTATATGAGTTTTGTCTAAATCTAAAGGTGATTTTTTTTTTTTACATTGCCAAAGCACACACACACACAAAATTTTCGTATCAAAGGTAAAGTATTTGAAAAATAAGTATATTAAAAGTATCTTAAAGTATTTCGTAATCTTACTTAAATATCAAGTAATAAGTACACCCTAAAGTTTTTAATTAAGTATAAGTACAAGTAATGGAAAATTCTACTTAAGTATTACTTCAAGTAAAAGTACTTCAAGTAAGTGACAGCACTGTCTAAGAGTATCAACATAGCAATCAATATCAGGACAAACAAAAGAATCTTTTCTTTTAGCCACCTTATTATCATATATGAGGTGTGATCACGTCATTAATCACAGCCAAATCTTTTCTTATTACTAGAGGATTGCCTAATTCATGTTCTAATGTGGACTGACAGGGTTCCAAATACGATGTATTTACTTCACTGTACTGAGAGTGCTTTATTTTGTGGTAGTCAATGTTAAGTACTCTGTCACCAACTTTTTTCCTCTTCAGTGACTTTGGCATGTTAGGTGGGGAACTTAAACTTCATTCTTTGCCAATATTTTCATAAGAAATTTTCGAAACTTGAGACATTTTGAACGTAAATGTGGTGTGAAGCTTCCGCCACCCTTTTGATTACTAAAAGTTGATTCACTGATATAAGGACGCTGTCGAATTAGACCATCACTCCCTTTTGACTTGCTAGTAATTTCTGACAACAAATCAAAAATATCTTGTGATATTTGGCCATATTCCCTTCATCGATTTTAGATATGTTTATCCCTATGACACTTATTACAAACTTCGATAAATTTAAAAATCTATAGAAATGATATTCAGGTGTTTTACGTCTTTTATGATTTGTGACTAAATCTAATAGCAAATCATCTGAATTTTAACTGTCACCGTAAATTATAGCTCCACTCTTTTTGTCATCAATATGTATATGTTTATTTTCAGCAAGATATGTCAAGAATCTTTTACTTCTGCTCATGGGAAAATTGAGGTAATCGGTCTGCAACAACTGATAAATCTTTATATAAGCCTTCTTCCTCTTTTGGTTATTGTGACGGTGATGGTACTGAAGATGATTTTTGAGGTTGAGGTTGATCAGCCTCAAGAGTTGGTTAGGCTGGCAGCCCTCTACCAGAATATATGTGCTACGAATAGTGACAAAATAGCCTTGAATCCAGACTTCCTTTTAAAATATCAACCGTTGCGCGTCAACAAACATTTTGCTGACAAGGACAGAAGGACTGACAAAATTGAAATTTTTTTGGACCAAAGAGGGTATCTAATAGCCACCTGGAATGTTTGGCTTTGATTGTACCTGCATCATTGAGCCTACTATCTGAAGAGCTTTCCAAGAATAAAGAGGTGATTAATGGTCTCATAGAAACCCGTCTTACTGGAAGTGGAGAAGAACGAATAGTTAATAAACAATCGATGCTGGCCTGGAGTGAGAATGAGAAGGAATGGCGTTGGCCTCCCACTAAATAGCTTTGAATGAATGGCATTACTTTTGTGTTAAGCCGTATTAGAACGACGAATGAAGTCCCGCTTTGGACACAAGCATGGTAAGTTGAACATCATCGTTTGCTATGCACTAACCAACGATTCTGAAAACACAACCAAGGAAGAGTTCTAATCAACTCTGACCAGATGTCTGTGTCTCCCCACGATATAACTGTTCTTCTTGGTGACTTCAACACCACACTGCGTGATTATATGAGTGTTTGGCCTGGCACAATTGGCCCTGTATACTGTGACCTCCTTAATGATAATAGCCTTCACCTTCTCGAACTATACCTTTCCCACAACCTTGTTATCACAAATACCTACTTTCAACACAAAACTATCCACCAGTAGTCGAGGTATAGTAATGAAGGCTGCACAAAGAAGATGTTCGAATCTGTCATTATTTTTAAACGCTAGAGATTGTCACTGAAAAGCTGTTGGACTTACAGATCAGCAGAGCTCAGGAATGCAGGTCACAGGTCTGAATATGTTGAAGCTTAGCTTCGCTTCCAATTGCAACGACCGGAAAGAAAGCCAGTCGTTGCAGATATTGAGAAACAAAAGGATCCAGATACTCGCCTGAAGTGTAGTTTTGAGGTATCGAATCGCTTCGAACTCTTTACCATACTTAGGACAAGCGAAAGTGCCTGGATGTATTTTCAACCGCAGATGAGTGAAGCACCCCAAGGAGGGCTTGGCAAGAAAAGTTTTCCAAAGAAATCGTAGATAACTAGTGAAACATTGAAGGTCATAGGCCAATACAAAGGGCAAGACTCCCTTGGGACAGAGCCAATAATCGAAGGCTTAATGTATTGCAGAAAACACTCATTCACAGGGACCGAAGTCAGTTCGTTGCAAGGAAAGCTCATAAAATTTAGTTGAGTGTATAAGAGAAAGACATGAATAGCCGTGTCGAACGTTTCTGAGATCTAATAGATTATAAAACCTGTACCTCAGAACCTGCCCTATTCAGAGATGGAGTACCTCTTTCTGACGAAGGTCCCTTTCCTTAGTAGTGGGAGGGCCACTTCTGCTCAATCTTAAATAAAGGTAGACCCTTTGTTTCTCCAAATGTTAGTCTCACCAAGTCTAGCAGTCAAAGAAATCAAGTGAATGTTCCCCCAAATGAGCTATTCCACCCCTCAGAAATCAAAAATGCAGTTGAACAGGTCAAGAATAATAAAACTACTGGTATCTGTGGCTTAAACTCCAAGCTGCTCCAATGTACAGGCCCCAAAAAGATTTAGCTCCTCAACTCTCTATTCTCCATAATCTGGCAAACTGAGATAATCCCCGAAGATTGGTGGAAGAGTTTCATTATCCCTTTATGGAAGAGGAAAGAGTCAACAGGCGACACCTAAAATTCCCGTGGAATAACTGCGGTGTCAGAAAACTTTTTTCAGTCGTCCTGCTGGATCAATATCGGAATGCTATTCTTAAGATTCACCAACCGGAGCACGCTGCTCTTTATGTCAGGCCATTCAACCATTCAACAGGATTTCAATATTCGGAGAATAATAGAAAAAGCTATGGAGTTCCGACGCAAAACTTTTCTTGCCTTCTTTGACTTCTTTGCTGCCATCAAATCAGTGAACGGACCAAGTCTTTGTCAGATTCTTGAATCAAATGGAATCCCTGAGAAATACTGCAGACTCTTCCAAGTTCTACACAAAAGTACAGAGAGCTGTGTTCAAGTCCATTGCCAGCAAACTCTGTTCTTTCAAATCACAACAGGAGTACGTCAAGAATATGCAGTGGCCTTAGAGCTCTTCAAAGTCATCATTTACCACATTATGACAAAGGCAACTTCACGTCTCAGTTTTAGACTCAAGTTCGGAGATTTTGTCATCTAAGATGCAAATTTTACCGATGACCTTGCCTTCATAGTAGACTTCTTGGATCTGTTGCTTTAAGCACTTTAAATCTTACGAGAAGATAACGAAAGAGTGGGACTGTGGATTTATTGGGATAAAATAAAAATTGTGGCTATAGACCCGTCTTCTCCTCTTAGCCTAGAAGGAACAACTAGCAGTGAAATTGTCCAAAGGTTCACCTAAATGGTCTCTACGATTTCCTCAAACGGATCACTTCTCCCGGAGCTTCAAGCAAGGATTTCCAAAGTGTCTTCTATCATGGGTAGGATGAACCGTCATTTTTGGCAGAAGCCAAAAATCAGTCGTTCAACAAAAGTGTAAATGTTCAATGTCCTCCTTGGTTCTGCAATGCATTACAGAGCTGAAACAAGGTATGCATCAACCGCAACTCTAAAAGTCATCGATGTGTTATAGACAAGAAGCCTGAGAAGAATTGGAGGTTTAAGGTGGTTTGATTTCATGAGTAATGAGAAGCTGCTGCAGCTCGCCAAGTGTGCCTTTTGATGGTTTGGCCATCTACTTCGAATGTCTTTGCGATTACCAACGAAAATGATCTTTGACTTTGACCCTATAGAAGCCACTTGGAAGCGACCCCACAGTCAACGGAAGAAGTACTTGTCTGACAGTCTGTCCATGTTTCTGGTGATAGCGATCATCAGGCCGACCGAAGCACACACGCTCACACTGGATCAAATTGAATGGCGGAGACTGATTTCAATAAGACCATAGGGTTCATTTTTAGTCTGATTGTATGCCGGGAGTAGAAATTTCGGTTTTACAGGAAATTTTTTGTTTAAAAATATGAGACAGCTTAAATCATGAACAACCCTATAGTTGATAGTCCAAGTGCATTTCAAAGGAAGTGTTCTCATACATTCGCTCTGATGAAAGAAATTGTGGTTAACAACGGTTAAGGAATTTCTTTCCTGATTCAGCTTCAATGAATTTCAAAGGATTCAGCTAAATCATCAATAATCTTTCACGACTTTGGCTCCATAACAGTAATTATGTCAAGTTCCCTTATGAATTAAATATCAGGTGCAATAGTCTTCATTTTATCATTGGACTCTTGCCACACATTATAGTAATAATTGCATTTTTTTATATTTTAATGATACATATTACTCTTCTTGTTTTCAAAATACAACTAACCGAACCTAACATCAATCTGTTGAATAAATACCAAAACGACAAAAAATAAAACATATGTTTTCTTTAGTATATCAATAAATATACCGTACATTTTTAAAACATGTCTACATAATCACTAACCGTATTTACATAGGCTGTAATCAACAAAATAAAAAACAATACACATTATAAAATACTAAGAAAAAGGATCTGACGCAGAGGGTGGGCTGGCTGAAAGACTGCCGGAAGTAGTGGGGCCCGGTGGAAAGGGCGAGGGCAGGCGTGGGACATGAAGAAATAATATTGTAATATTAAGCACTTGTAAAACATAATTATTCCGCCTTGGTCAAAACAAATAAAATAAATAACATATAAAAACTTACAAAAAACACACTGTTGATCTGGAGACTGTTGGGATAGAAACTGAGAGTCAAAACTGTTAGGATGGAAAACATGGAACTCCTCCCACAAACTATGTAACTATCTTTAGACCAGGATGCTGTCAGTACTCTACACTCACGTCTCGATCTAAAAACCAGGTAATGACCACGTGGTACTACTCTCACACCATTCGCGCACAAATAGACGTTTCTGATATGGCTAACATGGAATTTTTTTAACTCTATCTGCGCAGTTTTTGTATTTAAAAGAGCGAATTGCCATGACCTTTGATCTTGAATTACAATATTTTATACAGATTTTCTTAAAACACTCATTTCAAAATTTCACTTTACATAGTGTGATGGCACCCTTTGCAATCTGTTTTGATATCTTTATTGTGCTTAAACACAAGTACACCTTCAGACCTGCAGGTACACCATTGGATATCAAATCACTCCCCGTCTCAGATTTTAAAAATATTAATTTATTTCCTGACTGGCGCTTTACTAGCACCAGATAAATGAACTCAAATCAGCATGTGCAGTCCATTTGATAGATAGTCTGCTCACCGTTTTCTAGATTGCCCAATAAATTTTTAATTTTATCTTTTAACCATGGTGAATCTGTGTCAACGTTATAAACTGCCGCTGGTAGTGCAATTTCAGAAATTTCCAAGAAACTTATGTTGGAATTTTATTACTGTGTGTGTAAGCTTTGTTAGCTGAGGAATTGACAAGTCCAAGTTTATTATTGGAGTGCAGATGCGGTACTTTTAAAAGCTAAAAGTTATAATTTATCAGATGATTTGGGAAATGGTGAGCACCTTAGCTCTAGGATGTACTGCACCAACCGTGATGAGTCAATTTTTTGGGAGCTACTGAAGTGCCAGGGCCAAAATCAATTATTATCTTTAGATCCAAGACGGGTAGTGTCCTTATACCAAAATTTTTGCTCACAGGTCCGTAGGTGTAGTGTGTGCAAACGCACAATGATGATATTAAGAAAATGTGCAACGGGGCGCAACAATTTTGATATGAGTGCTTATAGAAACTGTGTAGAAAATAATTTAATTCCAAAAGCGAAGGTTATAGCAATTCATGTTGTAAAATCTATAAACCACACAGTTAGAGTTGAAAAAATGCCAAGTCAGCCATATCGAACAAAGCCTATGTAGATGTGAACAGCATGAGTGTACAACCACATGATCATAACCTGATTTCAAATCGAGATTTGTGTGTAGAGTACAGAGAGTGTCTCTTTCTCGGTATAGAGAGTGTTCTCAAACATTTGTACTAATCAAAGAGATTATGGAGAACAAAAGTTACCAAAACTAATTCATTATGAAACTGAACCGTGAATAACTGTAACATATCCTGAGACCATTTTTCAATGGATTCATCTAAATCATCAATAATCAACCACGAGTTTGGTTTAATAATATTAAACACGTCAAGTACTCATATGCACTATATATCTGGTGCAATTGTCTTTATTTTACCATAGGCCTCCTGACACAAATTACAGCCATAATAAATATTTTTCGGATTTTCTAAGAACATTTTATCACGAGTTGGAAGTATTTTTGTTAAAACTATTGTTTTGCCAGGCATTGAAAACTCGCAAAGAAATTATCTGAATAAAGTTTTAAATTGATACATATTACTCTGTTGTAATTACTATAATCTTAACTATTATTTATAATTACTATATCATCTGTAAGGTTATTTGCGATTCAAGGTTGCTCTTAATTTTAAACCAACAAACACATCCCGTTGAACCGAAACTTCTACTCTCGGCATGCAATCAGGCTGCAACGAAACACTAAGGGAATATTCTACTATATCTCAATCAAAACACACCTGAAGAGTTATGTTTGGTTACGGATATTTTTGACAACAAGAGCACTGTATATTTATCAGTGAACAGTAAAAAAGCTAGTTAGTTGCCATCATGACATTAAAGAAGCTTCATGAAAACAGACATTTATTTTCCGTTCTAGGTAATTCAAAACCACGGCTTTAGAAGGCTATACTCAAACATAATATCAAAAAGGAATTCATTAATCTCGTATCTGTGCTTTGTTTAAATTTAACTGAAGACAATATTCAACCACCAGAAGTAGTTAAAAAACAGATAAAGCAACAGTGTTAACTTGTACGTACCCTAGCTTGCAAAATGAAAGTAAAAGATTTTAAGACAAAAGGGCTTCTTCAAGCGGGTGGGAGTTTCTTTCCATTTTACTGCCAATAACCACGGAGCTTAAAAACACTATTCAGTAGAATAATAGCTAAAACTTGAAAATTAACACCAATGGATTTTAATTTTTCACCAAAAGAGCAATTTGAATATAATCTTGATCAATTTATTAAGAGTGAGACAACTTCCGACGATGAAAAAATTAATTTTGCTTCAAAATGCCTTTAAATGTGTCGACAAGGATAAGCCGTACCTTGAAAGACCACACAAATTAAATGTCATGGATTGACCTAAATTTCGGAATTCCCTTGAAGTGCAACCACCACCTTCACAACAACAACTTAAAGAAGATTTTTCCAAAGCCTTATCTGGTTTTGCAGACTTATTACCCCACTCGTATCGTGAGCAAAGTAAAAGACTCTTGACTAGTCTCGCTGGAAAAAAAAAACCTACCAATTGCATGACAAAAAGAGTGAGTTTATAAGCCAGAGCAAGAGTTACAATCTGGTTGACTCGCTATCAGATTTATTTGCAAATGGTAAAAGATTTGAGCAATTTGATAGTCATTTGTATAAATTTTAAATTCCTAAAAGTCTCATTGGGAGTGAACATATTTTTATTCGATTAAGTGAATATGGTAAAATATCATAATTTTTTTTTATATCACTTTCAGAAAACGCTAGCACGTTGAATGGAAGTGATTATTAAACAGGGATCAAACGGAGGTGCTTTAATATCAGTGCATCACCTAATATTATTCACAAGGGTGGTGGACGCTTCACACGGCGTTAGCATTCAGAATCGCTCGACTTTTTATACCTCTGTATGATAATATTGGTGAAGAGGGATTTAGAAACTTGCCCACACTTGCCCGAGTGATTGAAATCAAGGTAAAGCGGTTAAGGTTTCAAATATCGAGAGGCAGTCATCGCTCATCAGTCTCAACTCAGGCCAGAAGCAAAAACATCACTCTTGACAAAAAAGAAAAAGAAACCAAGAGAAAAAATTGTTTGATCGAAAAAGGATGTCTTTTCCAAGAAATAGTGTATCTACCACAAAAGGAAGATTATCGTTCAGTGATCAAATCTCTATATATTTTTAATAGAGAATGTGCTGATGTGAGTGTTAAACATGTTTACTGTGAAAAATGTTATTTGCTACAACCACTCTTTGAAAATGTTCATTTTCAAATTCATTCCATTGAACACTATTTGATAGATTCAAACTCCATATTTATGGATTTGTATATGATTGTGAGAATCTAAAAAAAAACAAGTGCTGTCGAGGAGATGTCCTATGAAAATTGTGTTCTATTCAATTTGTTTACACAAACTATGCAAGATATATATATATATATATATATATATATATATATACATATATATATATATATATATATATATATATATATATATATATATATATATATATATATATATATATATATATATATATATATATATAGTTCATAATAATGGAGTGAGCTTCGAGAATTTGAGAAGCTTAGGTATTGGATGTGAATATGAAATGGACACTAACATTAAAAATATACCTAAGGATGTGACAACTAAAAATTTAGTTTTGGTTGAGAAATGAAATCCTAAAATATTTAATATAGCTTAGTGGTTGCCTCCCAATATTAAGATTGATGAATAGCTACAATTTTTTCTGTCCAATTTTATTTTGTGACAAATACACTGCACTACACCTGATGTAACAGTCTCTCTCTCACTTTGGCCATACCTCCTGTACGAAAGCAACAGGTTACAAGTTCTATTGTTTTGGTAATTGACAATTCCAGAGCTAATGGAAATAATATCAAACTGCTCATTCCACATATAATCATGAATTAAAGGCATAAAGCTACAGATTCATATACATTGGCCAATTTAGGATTTTTAATGGCAAAATTCCGTCAAAACTTGTAACAATGCCATAGCATCATGGATCACCCTAAATTAGAAAAGCTTGGACTTCAAGTTGTGGACTTGACTTTATTCTTGTACGTAAAGTAAATGGAACTCCACTCTAAAATTTTCCTTTTGATAAATCCTAAGAGACTCGATATAAATTGACAATGCAATCCCTCGATCGAGATTCACAGCTATTTGAAAACAGTATAGCCAATGAAATGTTTTCTAAAACTCATGGTTTCATTGTATTGTATATGTGTGGTACTCAAGATATGAGTATTGTCCAAACGCGCACAGTATGTTTAGAGTGTACCTTTACAATACCGTTGGAGATGAGTAGCATTAATGTGGCTATATTATCTTGAAACATATTGGAAAATTACTCCTGATGGCAGTGATCTATCAGACTTGACACCATGGAAAGACTAAAATGATCCATATATTTAATTTGAATCCACACAAGGTTAAATGCAATGTCTATCGCCTAATTCCTGATTGTCTTGACCATATTGAAGGCTTGACAGTACCCTTATCATTATTAGAAGTAGCCCATCAACTATAAGGACTGGACATTGGCTCTGCTTCTTTCAAACAGCGAATAAACTGAATTTTCGATCCTCTTGGCCTACCATATGCATTTTACAAGATCCATATTAAGAAAATATCTTGATCAAAATGGAAAATCTATTACTCAAAATCCAAAATAAAAAAAATGAAGATTCTTCAACACTAGTAAAATATCCAACAACAAATTTTCAATCCTCTTGGCCTACCACATGCATTTTACATGATCCATATTAAAAATATTTTGATTAAAGATATTTAGCTTGACAGTACCCTTATCATTATTAGAAGTAGCCCATCAACTATAAGGACTGGATATGGGCTCTGCTTCTTTCAAACAGCGAATAATATTTAATTTTCGATCCTCTTGGCCTACCATAAGCATTTTACAAGATCCATATTAAAAAAATATCTTGATCAAAGTGGAAAATCTATTACTCAAAATCCAAAATAAAAAAATGAAGATTCTTCAACACTAGTAAAATATCCAACAACAAATTTTCAATCCTCTTGGCCTACCACATGCATTTTACATGATCCATATTAAAAATATCTTGATTAAAGTAGAAAATCTATTACTCAAAATCCGAAGCGAGTATAAGATTATATTTTATTTTTCGATGTCGTGGATTTACTTACAGTATATTTCTTACAGTATATTTCAGTATTTTACTTACAGTATATTTTATTATATTGATAAGAATTCTTTGAGAATTTATTTTGCTTTGAATAGTTAACTGTTAAAAATCATCATCTATTATCAACAGTTTTTTTTCAAATTCAATAGTCACCTTATTATTTCTACTCAAATTTAGTCTTATTTAATCCTGACAATCACTACCGATTATAGACTAACAAAAAATGAAGATTTTTCAACACTCGTGAAATATCCAACAACAAATTTTCGATCCTCTTGACTTTCCACATGCATTGTACACGATCCACATTAAAATAAATATCTTGATCAAAGTGGAAAATCTATTACTCAAAATCCGAAGCGAGTATAAGATTATAATTTATTTTTCGATGTCTTGGATTTACTTACAGTATATTTCTTTGCAATTATGTAAGCAAACCTCGACTGAACGATTTTCTAGTTCAAAATACTGTTACCCAAGTTTTTAGTGTAAATTCCAGCTCCACAAGAGTGAAATGCTTTAAAAAACCTTTTTTGTAAAATGATATTATTTTGATTCTGATATAATATTCATTGTGCTTTAGTTTGTTTGTTTGAAGCAATGTCACATACAAAATTCTCATATGAAGAATCAGTTTGTATAAGAGCTAAATAAAAATGAGTAGGTTTATAATCATAGTAATCAGTATCTTCACAGCGAAGCCATCAGAAACATACTCTCTTATTATTCCTACAATTGAAGGGTAGACCAGGTTCCTCCTCCCATATAATTCAAAACCACGGCAATACCAGTTTCTTAGCATAATACTGAAATCAAGTTAAAGTTTTTTCTAATCATAACAGAGTAAATATTTGCTGAATAATCACATTTATAGTAAGGACAACTGAAACATTGGAAGCCTCTATTGAGAGAGTTATAAACATCTTCTAACAAGGAATTACAAGCTTTAACTACTACTACTACTACTTATACTAATAACTCACCGCAGCACAAATCCGATTGAGGCCAAAACAGCTAGTTGGACTCCTCCTCCAGCCCAGTCCATTCAAGACCTCTTTCTTTACACCCTCCCAAGAAGTTTCAATATACTTTGAATCCTAATTTTTGACATCCTCCAGTCCTAGAAGAGGATAAGCTGATTTCCATTTAGGCTAAGAAAGTTGCCAAAAGGGAAAATCTTTGGCAATCTGTCATCCTTCATCCGCAGAACGTGGCCGAGTCATCTCAACTTTCCTTTCATTATAGCCTTAGAAATTGGGATTGAACCACTTGTTTTGTACAATCTACTGTTTGAAATACGGTCAGTCAGCCAAGTACCCAGAACAATCCGTGAGCACTTTCTCTGGAAAACATTTAGTAAATTATCATCCGCTTTTTGGAGAACCCATGCTTCAAAACCACATTTGACCACTGTCAACCCTGTAGCTTACAATATTGTAATTTTAGTTTGCAAACTTGTCTGTCTATTCTTCCAAACTTTTTTAACTGTGAAAAACACCCAGAGTCTTGGCTATTCTACTTTTAATATCTTCTCCACTCCCTCCGTCTATACTAGCAATACTACCAAGGTAATTGAGGCTACCCACGTGATCAATCTTTTCGTTACGCAACGTCACCTTTTAATCTTTCACTTATTCCTAGCCTTAGCCTAACTTAGTCTTGCCTAGCTTAACATTATTTTTCAAATATTTTCTAGCACCCTTAACTGGTAAAACCTATAAAATTCATCCATTTTGTTCACACTTTCATCTAATACGCTTAAGTCATCAGTATAACCTAAGTCCAGGAGAGCTTTTTCTCCCCATTTGATTCCATGGTCTCTAATTGCCTTTCCTGTGCTCTTTAAGACAAAGTCTGTCAAAATAATCCATAGCAAGGGGGATAGAACACAACCCTGCTTAACTCGTGATTTAACACAAAACAAGCTGCTAACCTCATTTCCTACTATAGCCACAGCAGTAGTATTCTCGTAAATAGAAATATAACTTTAATGTATTTGTCTCGAATACCTTATAAGGATAAGACCTTTGCTAGAGCTTTTCTAACAACTGAATCCAACATTTGTTCATAATTTATAAGACTGAGGACCAAATGTGTTTGACAACGAAAGCAATTCTCAATTATTAACCTAAAAGTGAGAACTAGGTCAACATATCCTCTAACTTTTCTAAGACCCTACTCTTTTTCTCTTAAAACTTTCTCTACAGCATTTCTCAGTCTACACAATATCACATTATTCAGTGATTTGTTACCTAGAGAGACCAAAATAATGCCTCAATAATTACGACACTTACTCTTGTCACCTTTCTTATACAGTGGTTTAATTAAGGTTTTCTGAAAATAAATAGGTACCTCTCTTTTTCCCCCTTTTTGCACTGCGTATCCTTTATGCAATTTACATGGATTGCATAAACTACACTTTTCATTATAGTCTTCAACAATACTACAATTCTCAA
Organism: Artemia franciscana; assembly: GCF_032884065.1. Taxonomy (NCBI): domain Eukaryota; kingdom Metazoa; phylum Arthropoda; class Branchiopoda; order Anostraca; family Artemiidae; genus Artemia; species Artemia franciscana. Next base: position 11,243,459 of record NC_088869.1, on the reverse strand, counting down.
AGGAGGACCTGATGCCCAATGATTAGATCTATAATGGACATATGTAAAATATTTTTTTTCACTGTCTCACTGCTAAAAAGAAACTCAGTCACGATCGATACAAGGAATTCTTCTTGGAGGAGGGGTAATAGAATGACGTCACATATCAAGTCATTTAAACCAGTTTAGACATGACTTTTTAGATGTCGACTGATTTGTTGTTACTTTGTAAAATAATCGTCTAGAAAGAACATATAAGTAGTGCTCAAAATCAAATCCACAATATGGTTTTTGTTTGTTTCCATTCATATGTCAATAAATTGAGTAAATGCATGTGACCCACGACATAAAAGTTTAATACAATAGTCCAAAGATGAAGAATCATTTTCATTATATTGATAAGAATTCTTTGAGAATTTATTTTGCTTTGAATAGTTAACTGTTAAAAATCATAATCTATAATCAACAGTTTTTTTTTCAAATTCAATAGTCACCGTATTATTTTTTCTCAAGTTTAGTCATATTTAATCCTGACAGTCACTACCGATTTTAGACTAACAAAAAATGAAAATTCTTCAACACTAGAAAAATATCCAACAACAAATGTAGTAAAATAATTCCTTTCTATAGATTTTATTTAAATCATTGTCTTCAACATAATTCACTAATGCATTTAATCCGTCTTATAAATAGTGTATATAAGTTGTTTACACTTTTGCTGTAAAGCATAACTGCTGTTCCGAGCAATAATATTTCATATCGTGCAAACACCTCGTCCCATTCTAGGATTATCCAGCAACTCTTTGTCATCTCTACTGCTACATTTGGCTGTCTAGGTTTCACTTCGCCTTTACTAGCACCTTCAATATCTAATAGAGTAAAAGCATTCATTACTAAGGAATATATCAAGAATGTTTTTCTTGATGTTGAGACACTGAATTCTTTTCAATACTTATGTGATTGAACCGGGAAATCCCATACGCTATGGGTCCTTTCGCTTCAAAGCCAATTTTTGCTAGATCATCTATAAACCAGAAAATGTCAAGCAAGATTACGTTACGTTACCTTCACATGTAAATCTTACCATAGTCATTTTTTTACAATTGGGACTTCCCCACTTGACTAATGTATCCTGAAATCCAACAATCCGTATTACGTAGCATGTCAAGAAATCTTGAAGAATACATTTGCATAAGCAAACAAACAATCCCTTATTACGTAAGAAACGTTTATATCTTCAGAGACCACCCCTTATCATATAATAGGCATCTGTGTCTTGAAGAAATCTTAAGAAAAGAGTGTACAGATTGGGAGTTCAAGGGGATGGGCTGTCATGAAATTCATTTAGGCATCACTACTTCCCTACATTTTCGGATGTGACGGGCGTGAATTTTTCTGCTGATGCGATTTTTTATGGGGATAATTCGTCTAATTTCTTTCTTTGTCAAATTTTACGTGTGGAGATGTTAAGGGTAAATGTCCGGGGGTAGATTTTCACCATATTGAATTCTTTAGATAAATAAATCCGTTTGTTGGAGTGATTGAACCGTAAAGGTGATGCTAGATTTCCTGGTATTAATTAAAAAGCAATAGAAATTAAATAAATAAATCAAGTTTTTTCAACTGAAAGTAAGAAGCAAATTTAACACTTAAAACAAACAGAAATTATTACGTACATGAGGGAGGGGGTACTCTTTTTCACCAACTCATTCTTTACGCACAAGTTTGAATTCTGCCCTAGCGCTTTGAGAATGAATCCTGAGATATTATATTCGTTTAATTAGAACAGTAATAAGTTTTTCAAATGCACTTAAAAAAATTAGCGTTAAGAGCAAGGCGTTGAGGAAGAGCAAACCCATTTATCATCAACTTTTATTTATTTAAAGGTTTCAGCGAGGAAAATGTCTGACCATCAAAGAGTTCGTGGTAGAAACCTGTAAGCAAGGAGTGATCCGGCTCAATAGTAACCAAAACTCTAAAAAACTGAATTTCGATACAAATGAATTTTTAAGCTGATTTTAAATATATAAGTTTCATTTAGTTTAGTCTTACTCAAAAAATGTTAAAAGCCTGAGAAAATTTAAATCATTTTCGTAAAAAGATGAAACACCCCCTAGAAGTCATAGAATCCTGTTGTAATTCCCACTATAAGATTCAGCGTATCTGAGAACCCTACCCTAGAGGTTTCAGGCTCCCGTGTACAAAAAATGTGGAATTTAATGTTTTTTGCCTGAAAAAATGTCACTGGTGCGTGTTTATTTGTTGTTTTTTTAATGGGTGATTGCATCGACCCAGTAGCTCTAGAATATCGCAAGAAGACTCAATCGGACGGACACTGAAAGTTTTAGTGCTTTTCTCAAGTGATCAAAAATGTTGGAGGGCAACTAGGATCTTTCCGCGGAGGAATTTTTAATGAGGGAAGGAAATTTTCTATTATAGGGCCCGGATCGTATAGCATTATATAAAAAAGATCGGAATTAATAAAAATTGTTTTCAACTGAAAGTAAGGAGCAGCATTAAAACTTAAGCCGAACAGAAATTATTACTTATATGAGGGGGTTTTCCCCCTTGTCAATGCCTCGGTCTTTACTCTAGTTTTTTTTGTACTTTCAAAAGAGGTTTTATTTCTAAGTAAACGGCCTTTGTGATTCTTGGGATATTCTTATAGAATTAGAACAGAATTGTAACTCTTGAACATGGAGGAAGAACCTGGTTTAGATCAGGCTCTTCCTCCCAGAATAATTTAAAACCATGGCAATACCAGTCTCTTTGAAATAAACTAAAATAAGCTTTATTGTTTTTTCCAATCACACAAGTTAAGTATTTTCCCATTGATTACGTCAGTCATAGTGACATTTGTAGCATAGTAAATCTCTTGTTTGATTGTCACAAACCTCTTGGAGAACAGAATTATAGTTTTAATTTTTAAAACACATCTTAAATTTAATTTATATGGACTACATAATCTACCCTTTTCGTCATAATCATCAAGAGCAGTGCATTTCTCACTTGACGACCATATGTCAAGTGTGTGCAACATATTGGACATGTGTGGATCATTTTTTCAATGTCAACTATCACACTGCCAAATAGTAACTAACTTGCAATCAAATGGCTTTTTAAATTCAAGAGAGAGAGAGAGAGGAAGAGTTCTCGAGTTATGTCACATTTTAAAATCTATTAATAGAAGTCCGTTTATTTTTGGATTAAATTAAGTTTCCATTAAGCCATTGGCCAATTAGAGACAAGGCCAAGACACATAGTCTGAGTGAGAGGCGACAAAGCTGCGATAAGCCTTTTTCAGGATTGTATAAGAAATAAGGTCATTTTCTCTGGCGGAGAACATGTGCTCACAATGGTCAAAAATATAGGAATAACTCTGTGCCGACTAGCAGGAGACATATACTGAATTCTTTTTTTCAATTTTGCTCATATAAAACTTTTGAATATATATAAATGAAAATGTACTGTCTATCCGTCTGTTACACTATCTTCAATAAGAAAAACTAAAAAAATGAAATAAACTGAAAAAAAACTCATCTCATAAGAATCATAAAAATCATTATTGATTCTTAGTTCAAAGTGAACACACCTGGATGAGATTGGATATTTTATGAACTTATTAATTCAGTAAGCCCTTTTTAGCTCAAGAATTGTGAACTATTTCAACACTTGGCTATAAGCTTTCATCGAATGAAAACTAGCTCATTATAATCCAAGGTTTCACAATAACTGGTCAAGGATAAAGTGACGTGTAACCTTAACCTACATAAGAGGATTATCAGAAGACCTATTTGTGCATGAATTTTAGAAACAAAATTCTTGAGTTATTGTTATTGAACTATTTGAAACAGTAAGCGAGAATCATTTTATCTTACCAGTAAGCGAGCAGAAGAGGGGAGGTTTCTGTTGCAAGCGCCGTAGTACCTGCCGGGAGTTGTGTCTCCCTTAAACTGTGAGGAATAGGTAGCAGAAACCTACACTTCCCTCGGTAGTTGGTATATAAATTTGGCGTGTTTCAGGTGTGATGCCTGTTACCAGTAGTGACGATAATCCTGTCCTTGTTTTTTCACCGGTACTGAATTTTGTACAAAGCAATTTGCTAATTGGAGCAGAGGATGACGTGATTAAAAGGCACGGAGTGGAGTTTCTTGACTCTAATTCGGTCAAGGTAGCAAAGACGTTATTGTGGCAGCTTTGTCCGGGTCATGAAGGTTAGCAATTTCAGCGACATAATTACTCTATTGAAATCTCTTGAAGAGACTGACATTGCTGTTCCGACATTCATCATAAAGCGTCCCTACGGAAGTACCCTGCCTCCTTGCCACTTTCTACGCCTCTCTATTCTCAAAATTTAATGAGCTCCATCAAGTTGTTTTGGGAATGTCTTCAAAACTTGACAATTACGAATTGAGCTTCCCACAATTACCCAAGCCGGCTTCATTGCTAGATTCACAAGCAACCGTTATCGTCTCAAAGGTGCCGGACGCCTTGTCTGACCCTCTTAAGCGAAAAGCTGCTATAGACCAAATTAATGGACATGAAATAGTACGTAGTGTAAAGCCCATCAATGACAAGTGGTATATCAATATGGACAAGTCAGCTACGGAGGACTTCTGCTCGTCAATCCACAATATAATCTCCGGTACTACAAAAAAAGCGATTTCCAAGTGGTTTTTCGGTATATCACGTAATATTCCTAACGACGTTTACATTACGGTACTCGGAAGCCAACACGGCATCAAAGATGCTAAAAGACTGGGCCTATCTAAGTCTGTGAAACTCAAATTTTTGGATTCTTTTGCTCAATCTACATTTTCAAGCATGGCTTCAGGGTGGGCTATGAAATTTTTCCTGTTTACGAGTTTAAAGACCTACCCAAATGCTGTTTTAAATGCCGATCACTAGACCATCTACAGAATTCCTTTCCCAGCGTTCTCCCAAAAGTTTCACGTTGTGGAGGGCCACACATATCAACAAAAGATGAGCCATGCATTGCCGATCCCAACTGCGGAAACTGCAGCCAAAAAAACTATAGCTTTTCCTGCCCTGTTATTAAGAATCGGATTAAATGCAACTCCACCTTTCACCCATGAGTGCACCAGTCTCAGTTATTTCGTTCAACATAAATGGCACCAAAGATAAAGATTTTGTTATTGATGAGTTGTACGGTTCCTACGATTCAGTATGTCTCCAGGAGCATCTTTTCACTGCTTCAAGTTTGAATTTTTTGCGTCGAAGTCAGCATCATACTGCGTTCCTGAGTCCAGCAAAAGCAGAAGGGTGACGGTCACCCTTCTGGTGGACTAGCCTGTGTCTTTAAACGGTACATTCATTTACCCTCCCCAGTACACTTCTACTCCGATGATTTTTTTTTTTTGGCTGTGCGTGTGGACAGTACTGTATTTATAAACTCTTATCTCCCATATGAAGGATACTCGATCAGATCCTTAACTAAATTCTCAAAGACTTGTGGTCTGCTGAAGAATCTTGTGAATCAGGTACTGTCAAATTCTCAACAATATATACTAATTGGGGACCAAAACACTGATATTAATCGATCTTATGTGAGAAGTGATTCGATTTTTTAGTGTCTTCCGTCGTACCGTGTTGTGCCCAAATCCCACAATTTTTCATATGTTCATCATTAGGGAAGCACAAGTGATATTGACCATATTATTTGCTAACCTGGTATTATCTTTTCTTCTGCTTCTGTTCATGTTAACGAGCAAGATACTGACCAGATGCCAATTTCAGCAACATTTTCAATGGATATTGATCTATAGGAAACCAATTGCTCGTGAGAAAAATCGAAGTGGTTTGAAAAAAGTAATTGGAGAAAAGCCAATATGCCGCACTACATCTCTACCTTGACAACCTTTCTTTCTACCATACGTGTTCCATATCATCTTCTTCAGCGCCAGGTACCTACAAATGGTAAAGCCTATATTGACTGTTATTATAACCAACTTGTGATGTGTAAGAAAAGGGCAGAAGAAGCTGCCGCACCTCGGCAACCTATTCGTCAAGGAACACAAAAACCTATCTGGTCAATGGACCCTTGTTTAAAGTTGATAAAAAAATAAAGCGAACCTATGGCTCCAGATATGGAATGCATGTGATCGGCCCAGTTTTGGGTGTGTCGCTCATCTCAAACGTAAAACTAAAACCAAATATAAACGTTATCTGAGGTCGGCACGTTATCACGGTATGGACTTCCCTGTGAGTAGGAAGGATTAGCGAAGAGTGATCAATTCTGACAAGTTAAATGATGAAACTATGACAAGTAAATGCCTTCCACCTTCAGCTTGGTATAAACATTATTCTTAAATTTTTTTAATGATTAATTATTCTGTGCATTCTGTATATACTCGCCTTCTTACCCCCCTCTTTAGTACAACGCTTTCTCAACGCCATATAGTGCCCATATCTTTTTCTTCCGTAGTTGATGCTGTGAAAAGTTTAAAATCTGATTCAATAGATAAGGATGGTATTTCTAAGATGCATATGCCGATTGTATACGTCCCCCTTACATCGCACTTTCAACTTTTTTTTCAAATGTGTCTATGTACTTCATACGTACCTAGGAGTTTTCTGTGTGGCACTGTTTCGTCAATTTTAAAAAGGGGAAAGTCACCGACTGATTGTTCCAGCTATCGACCTATTACTGTATCTTGTAATAATAGTAAGGTTTTTGAGTATATCCTTCTACCTTTTTTGACTAAAAATATTATAGAGGGTGAGAACCAATTTGGTTTTCGATATGGGGTGGGTTGTCAGCATGCGCATAAGATTCTGTCTTCTCTACTGGGTGATGATTCTTCCAAAGGAAATGGTCTTTATATTTGTGCTTTGGATCATTCGAAAGCATTTGATAGTGTGGTCCATAGTCAGCTTCTTTTTTTCCTTGTTTAATTCTGACGTCAATCTCTCTGTTGTAATGCTTCTTAGGCTTTGGTATTCAAACTCTTTTCTTCAATTAAGATCTGCACCAGACACTATTATATGAATACAAAGAGGAGTTAGGCAGGGTGGTGTTCTGTCCCCTACGCTTTTTAAGATTTGTATTTCTAGTGTGCTGGCCAAGATTTCAGGTTCTTATCCTTCTGGTCTTGCGGATGCTTCTTATCTTGCGTATGCTGATGACTTGCTTCTGATTAGCCGTTCTAAAAAGGGTCTTTCCCAAATGGTCTTTATAGTTTTTGATGGTTTCTCTGATATTGCCCTTTCACTTAATATAGATAAATGTAAGTTTCTTCCATACAACTGTACTACAGCAACTCCCCTTCACTGTAATAACTTCACTATCCCTCTTGTTGATTGTATTCGTTGGCTTGGTATCTCTATTACTAACAATCTTTCGAGCATATGTCAGCGTACTGTTTGTGATATAAGCAAAAAGATTCAGATTGTTTATGCAAAAATTGCTGCAAATAGAGGGAAGTATAATAGACGTGGGCTGGCCAAACTTTATTCTACTTTTTGTGATTATTCTGTCCTTTATGCTTCAGTTTCCCACTTCTTAATAATAGTAATTTAAAAAGATTTCGGATAAATTATTCCAAATTTTGCAAATTTCTTCTGAATCTTCCACCTTTGACAAAAAACTGGACTCTTGTTAGAAAATTTTCAGTTCCTGATATAACTTTACAGTTGGAGATTCTTTACAGAAAATTCTCTTTACAGCTTTTGCGTGCCTATCCCCTCACCACCGTCTTATCCGTTTTTTTCGTTGACTATTTGTGTATATTTGTTTTTCTCTTTGTGTTTTTTTTTATATTTATTCTTACTCCCCCATATTTACTTTATGTATCGTGTGGATGAAAAATAAAATTAATTAATTAATTAATAAACGCGTGGCAGGGGTCAGCTAGTTAATAAATAATATTATTATTATTACATCAGTTTCTATACCATAGACTCGTGTTTCTTCTATAAGTGGATTTACTACTGTCATATCTTCTCTTTTCCGATTTTTGCTTTCTGGTGATGTCCTTGTCTGTTTTACTACTAACATCGCACTTGGCATCTCTGGAAATTGCATGTCAGAACTTTGATTGATTGATTGAATACATAATATTCATAATTCATAAAATATAAAATACAAGTCCCGTTTTTCTATTTTTTTACATTTCTGTCAGTCTCATCCCCGTTTATCTGAAATTCACCAGACAAATGGGATAAAACATAGAACTAAGGGTCGATATGTTCATTTTCGGGCATTTTTGTTGATAAACCTGTCTCACATTGACCTGATTAAAATGAAGATGAGTAGGAGTCCCAGTATTTTAAAAAGGCTTAAGCACACTTTTTCTTGGTCAATTTTGAAAATCTTTTTTTCCAGGTTGACCTATTTTATGTTTTTTACTGTTGAATAGTGTGAATGTACACCTTTCTTTCTCTGTTAAAACCACCTTATAAGGTTTACAATAAAGGTAGAAACCTCATTCAGGAAGCTAATCATTCAGGAGTTATCAGTTTACTCAATCTCGAGTCCCAGTATCTTCTTTTGTATCCATGTTTTACTTTTTCAACCTCATGGTGAGTCTTTGGCCCTTTAGTGTTCTGCCATCTTTTACCTCTGATCGGAATATTTAAATCTTAGCAATATAAAAAAGGAAAATTTAAGTTCTTTTTACTCCGTGTGAAAGGTCAAGTTTTATTCCTCTAATGGTGAGTTAAATTGTAAAGAACATGTTGCCTGAATCAGCTCAAAGAAGTCACTCATTCATTTTGTTCAAAAATCTATTAAATAAGTTTTATTCCTTAGAGGCTTATTTTCATCGATTTTCTTGTTTGTCTTATATTTTATTATTTTATTGAAGTGTCCTTTATCTATTTAATTGATTTATTCTATTAAATCTATATAGTTTTGTGTTCTAAGGTTTTATTGTATTTTTATTTTCTTTTCTTCTCATGTTTGCTCTTTTATCCGTGAGTAAGTCATTATTTTTTTCTTCTGTGAGTAAGTGACTCGTTTATCTTTCCTCTTCTTTACAGGCTAATGAGCGTTTTGGGGTATATCAAAACCAAATACTGTATTTGTATTCTATGATGAACAAATCTTATCTTATCTTTTTACTGTTTTGTTTTTACTCCAGCAACCTTTGAAATCAGGTTCTTTGATTTCCATTTTAATATTCTGTTGAGCCCACAAGTTATTGAACAAAATGTGGTTTTATCTATACTATGGAATATTTTACTCCGAAAAAATGTCCAAGTCAAAGTCAAGAAGTTTAGTGGTGTTTATAATATTTTTAGTTTGAAGTTAATAAAAACCTGTATATCTAAAATATCCTACATTTTAAAATATCATAAATCCTGCGTTATAAAATTTTTCTTTGAGATAATTCTTCTTGAAGAAATAAAAAAAATAAAAAAATCGTCTCATTGTCTGACATTGTCACTGGGGGTTAATGATAGAGACTTGGGCACCTTTTCCCAGGCTTATAAATACAGTTGGACGAGGAGGGAAGTACGCTCAACGGTGCCCATCGGTGTGTTCCCAATACCTTGAGTTACATACCTTCTCTCAGCAATGCATTAAATTACACGGTGACGTAGAACACCATTGTAAGAGTATCCTATATACGAGGACAGCTACGACAGGATGTAAGACCCAGATCTATCAGCAACGGCCTCTGCAAAAGGTTGCCTCAACCCTTTTCGGGTTCCTTCATGACCGCAGGGTGAATTTTATTTAAACTGGAGGAGTGGCGCCCATCGAGGAAATTGTAGCCTAGTAAATAAAAGCTTTCGCGCGCTATGATTAATGGATAATTTGTTTGGCCTTGTATGTTTTAACGGATGTTTTCAGGCTGAAAACCTCTTCCTAGCTAATTCATGTACTATTGGTTGCCTCCCCGTAATAGCATAATATTTTCAGGCATGAATATAAAATAGCTGGAGGCAATAGGCTTGAGACCATCTGTGCAGGATTTCAACTCTTGTTGATAAAAGAGCATCGCCAAGTCATGAAAACCATGTGACCAAGATGGGCCCAGGATTGCACAAAGCCACCATTAATGCTGAAGGTCCCAGGGACTTCTTGAAGTCCAGTTCTAAACAAGCTTAAGCGCTACGGTGAAGACATCAGAAGATATGTTGATGCCAAGCCTGTACTGGTATCTGGGATCATTATTTTTTTGGAGCCAAAATAATTTTAATGGTTAACATTTATTTTAATGGTTGGACAATTAAAATAAGCACTCGGAATGTCAAAACGTTATAAAATGACTATTGTATCGAATTTTTGACTGACGAGTTCAGACGATTCGAAATGGAGTTATCAGGAGTTTCAAAAACTCATCTCCAAGGCGTAAAAAGCATGAAATTAGGTGATGTAGAATTTGTCACTCAGGCAGGAATAATGGGATACACAGAAAGGGAGTAGGTTAAAGGATGTAGCTGCTAAGTTTAGGCTGGAAAAGTATTAATATTAGAGTCCTAATTGCTCATTTTATGACTAAAAGTTTGTAGTATTGGTTAGAGTAGAACATGCCTCTGCTAAATCAACTGACGGAGAGAAAAGGGACTCTGATATATTTTGCTTGCAGTTAAATGAGCAAATAGTCAGGATCCCAGGTAGAAGTATGGTGTCAATACTAAGAGAAATGTCCTAACTTTGGTAAATTCGGTATAAAAAAAATAGTAATGGCTACAGACATTTGCAATTTTGTGGACATAAAAACCTAGCTATAACGAATACAGTATTTGGTAACAAAATGACCCAAAAGATGACATGATATTCACATGCTGGTAATACAACAAACCTTATTGATTATGTTATACTAAACCGAAGAGTGGCAGGATCAATGCAAGATACTAGGGTACATAAGAGTGCTGTTACTCATGTTAAAAGTAAAGATCACTATCTAGTTGTGTCTATGGTTAATTTAAAGCTGAAATTTCGGAAGGGTAACTACCTTTCGAGAAGTTATAATACTGATAAACACCAGGATGAAAATTTGGAATAAACTCTCCAGGAACAGCTGAATACTAAACTTGGGAGTTTAAAGTTTGAAATGTGGAAGATAGTTGGAATAATTAAAAAAAAAAAAAATATGAAGTTGCTTGCGGTGTCTTAGGAAAAAAAGTGAAGACTGCAGCTAGGAAGATTAGCAAAAAACCTTTATGTTTTATAAAGAGGAGAAGGGTTTGTCCAAGAATTGTCTTAGTGATAGATCATGTGAAACCAAAAGGAATGTAAAGAAACTGGAAAAAGTATTAAAATATGAACTAAGGAGGTGTGAAGTGGAGGTCATGGATAAATTGCCAAGGATCGTAAAGATGTAAACGGCACAATAGTAAAATATTGTACTGGAATGTTAACAAATTTAGAGGAAGAAGTCAATACAAACTTGTCCCAGTTAAAGATAGGATGAGTGCCATAATTGGAGATTAGGAAAGTGTTAAATAGAGATGGGTGAAATATTTTGAGAATGTGCTAAACCGAGTCACATTTTCCAGAAAAGATATAGAGGAAAATGAAAAAAAACTGGTATCTTAGTGACAGCACTAAATGGATTAAAATATAATAAGGCTCCAGGTTTTTCTAGTGTAATAAATGAGTTTTTTCAATATGGTGGCTCAGAGGATAGAAATAAGTTGGGGAAAATGATGAATATGATTTTTGAGAAAAGGGAAGTACCTAACGATTTTGGGAAACCCTTAATTTAATCGCTGAATAAGAAAGTTGATAAGATTGACTGTAGTAATTGTCTAGGTATTAGTCTGTCCCTGTGGGTCAAAAATTACTTAGTAATATTAAAATTTTTAGACTAAGAGATGCTGTAGACAGAGTTTTAAGAGAGTAGCAGTGCAGTTTTGGAAAAGGTAGATTCCATAAGCCTGTTTTCAATGGTTGTCAAGAATCGTGCCCTGGTGCGCGCTGGGTTTTTTATTAAGGAAGAAGATGGCTGATCTGAAGATAATGTCAACTTTTCCTGCCGGATCTTTTTGCAGAGACAGTTGGTCAGGCTGACGCCCAATTATCCTGCTTCATCCCGAGTCAGGATGGGCTGTCAAGTAACTGAGAGTTGGATTTGAAAATTGGTTAATGGACGTGAAGCATGAGCAATACAAGTGCTTAAGGCCAATATCTGAAATTATGTTTGCTTTGAGCCATTCAGCTAAACAATTTCATATAGTTTAGGTCTAGAGGAAGTGTCAAGGGTAGGGCACAAAATCGTCGATGAGTTTATATAAATAAAGAGTAGGGACTAAGGTTTGGAAAGCTTGTCTGCAAAGGCTTTAACTAGTTTTGTCAAATGATCAATTGGACATTCGCCCCAGTTATATTAAATTCTAAATTTTTATCTCCACCTCTAAGGTCGAATTAATAAAAAAGCTGAGGTATACTAAGTAATAAGGAGTGTCTGAAGAAAAAAAGAGGAAAGATTTGTGCAATGGAAGAAGGTTCTGAACCAGGGGATCTTTTGTATATGGAATTAAATTTTTATCTCAGTAGAAAATTAGGCCCTGACTCTAAAATTAAACAAGAAGAAGTTCAATCATTTTTTCTTATAAATTGAGTTTTGCAGTGAATTAGGTTCAGAATCAAAATCAGACTTCAGTTGATTCAGATAAATTCTGACTAAATTTTTATTTATTGCCTTGTAAATAGTCTATTAGTTCCTTTTGGGTACTTAAAACGATATATTCTAAGACGGATTCATCATAGTTTTTTCTTTTTCAGGTCTACCCCTGCTATATCTTATTCTTTTTACCCTTGGTAAACCTCCCCCTAAGCCAAATAGTAGAAAAAAGCCTAAAATAAGTCCAGGTAAAACTACCTCAAAGTTGACTACTGAGAGGCCTGAATTTATAACCACCACATCATCTCAATTTGGAACGAATCAAGCAACAACAGAGAAAACAGCAAACACGCCTGAAATACAGTCAACAGTCTCATCATTATTTACATCACAAGAAAAATCTACAGAATTATCAACAACACTATTTACAACTAGATCGACCGAACGATCAACAGCTAACGATGTTACTAAGTCTTTGCTGACTAGTTCTGATTCTCAGCCAAATCGAAGGATTGGAAATTTTATTACCCCTAAGCCAGGTAAGAGATATAAACAATACCAAATGTCAAAAATATGTTCAGATGCTCCAACAATAAATTTGAAGCAAATAGGGCGTGGAATTCAAATGCATTTCAAAGTCAGTTCAAAAACTTGTTTTTTTAGTTTTAGGTTTCACTACATGTTACTATTTTTGTGGAAATGATATTAGGGTCATATTAAGGCTTAAACTGAGTCCTTCTTTTATTCTATGCGTAGAGTTGAGTTTTAAAAGGCTATAAGATCTCGATACGGAATTCAGTTTGCGATGTGACAACGATATTTTACCCCAAATGAATAACCAATTTCAGCTTTTACTAATGCTCTCCTTCAATCTACTCAAAACCCTATTGTCCGTTTTTGGTCAAAATCTTTGTTTGCCCTTCAAATAGCTAAAAGCAAGCATTTTTGCTGTAACACAAACTATTCATAATTTAAGACAGTATTACTATGCTGACTTCTGCTCAAATGGGCCCTTTCAAGAAATTCCAAGACCCCTGGACTGGTAAGACTAACCCTAGAAAGGAGAATAGAATGGACATTCTTTGATAACAACAAATCTTATTGTTATTTAAATATTGACTTGAAAACTTGTTTACATGTTATACGTATTTGTGTGTTACATATTTTTATGCGTTACATGACGAAACGTATTGGCTGTAAGTGACAAAGTGTCATATTGAGGAAGGATATTTAATTAAACCCTAAAGGAATAAAAGAAAAGCCTGAAAATCCAAAGTATCAAAATAGGAATATATATATATTGTATATGCATATAATATATATATATATATATATATATATATATATATGTATATATATATATATATATATATATATATATATATATATATATATATATATATATTTTCAGACAAATACAGACATATTCAGACACACAGGCACAGAGAAAGAGAGACACAAAATCACATACAACAAAACAGAAACAGAGACATGCAAACAGTCACTCAGACATACAGGCATAGAGATAGAGAGAGAGAGAGAGAGAGAGAGAGAGAGAGAGAGAGAGAGAGAGAGAGAGAGAGAGAGAGAGAGAGAGAGAGAGAGAGAGAGAGAGAGAGAGAGAGAGAGAGAGGAGAGAGAGAGAGAGAGAGAGAGAGAGAGAGAGAGAGAGAGAGAGAGGAAGAGAGAGAGAGAGAGAGAGAGAGAGAGAGAGAGAGAGAGAGAGAGAGAGAGAGAGAGAGAGAGAAAGAGAGAAAGAGAGAGAGAGAGAGAGAGAGAGAGAGAGAGAGAGAGAGGAAGAGAGAGCGAGAGAGACGAAAACACTGAATCAGACACACAAACATGCAAAGACCAAAACAAAGACAAGCTAACATCCGCTCACAAACAGACACAGCGATAGTAAGAGACAAAAACAAATCCAAACACAAAGAGCAAAACATAAAATATCTCTCTGTCTATGCTTGTCTGTCTGAGCGGGTGTTTGCATGTCTTTGTCTTTGTGTATTTTTGCGTATGACTCTGTGTACTTGTATGTATTTGTATCCCTTTCGCTCACTCTCTCTCTCTCTCTCTCTCTTTCTCTATCTCTCTCTTTCTCTCTCTCTCTCTTTTACAATTTAAATAAATCAAAAGAGTTTAAGTGTATCCAAGATTTTGAAGAGCATTGGTAGAATTTTTGGTAATGACATTAAGTTTATTTTTTTAGTCAACTAAATCGAAACAATACTATTTGTGTCAGGATTAAAAATCGTTGAAAAAATTTATCTTCTCAAAAGGCATAATTACTGGATATTTTTTTTAAATGCTGTAGATCTCTGTAAATTTTGAATTGATAATTATTTTGGAAAATAATGGGTGTGGGGGAGAGGGGCTGGTTGCCCACAAATAATTTTTGATTCTTTAAAAGAGCACTATAACTTTCGAGTTCCAATTAAATGAGCCTCCTTTAAGTTTATACGACCAAGCCTTCCATAAGAACCTTATAGGCCTTCGTGGTATGGTATAAGCCCTTGATCCAAGGTTTCGAATGGTTGTTTCAACGCCGAAGGCCTTGTTGCATGATGTTTAGACTATTTTGAACAAAAGGCCTTTAGCAAAAATTCTATCAAATACATTTGGCGAAAAGAAGACGTGGAGAAGGGGTTAGTTGCCATCCTATCACTTTTTACTTTTGAAATTGTCACTAGGACTTCAGATTCCCAGTTATCTTAGCCATATTCAAATTTTAAACTCAATAATGGCTTTTTCCGAATTTTTGAATGAATTTTTGAAGCATTGTGATGTATTTGGTGAAAGAGCACGGGGGAAGGTTGCCTTCTGGTCGCTCTTGATTTTTCACTCTTCATATACGGTGTAATTTCCGTTCGTTTTAAGTTTTAATGTCACTCCTTACTTTCAGTTAGATAAACATATTTTTTTAAAATTATATTCCTAAGAATGTTTGAATTAATGTATGTTTTGATTTTGGTACTCCGCAAAAGAATAATTAAAACAAAATTTGCATATTATTGTTTTTTGGCTAAATGATTTTCTAATAGTTTTGATTGGACGATTTTGAGTTAAACGTTGCGGGAGAGAGGAGGCCTAGTTGCTTCTAATTTTTTCGTTACTTACAAAGGCAACTAGCACTTTTATGTTTTTACGTTTATATTAATAAAAATATAAGTAACTTAGCAATTAACTTACGTAACGAACTTCTGTATGCGTATGTTTTTATTACGTATATGAGGGACTTTGCCCCCTCGTCAATACCTCGCTCTTTACCCTAAAGCTTAAATTTTGTTTCAATTCTTTGAAAATGACACCAGAATCGCAAAAGCCGTAGAATAAATAGTTGAAATTACTAAAAATACTTCAGCGTAAAGAGAAAGGTATTATGAGGAGGTAAACCCCTCATATACCTAATAATGTTTGTTCGTTTTAAGTTTTAATGTTGGTTCTTGCTTTCAATTGAAAAGACTTTTTCATATTATACTATATGTAAACCCCGGTCAAAGTTTATAACTTGAAGCCTCCCTCGGGGACTGTGGGGGAGTAAGTCGTCCTCAAAGACATAGTAATTAGGTTTTCGACAATGTTGAATAAAATGGCCATCTCAGAATTTTGATCCGGTAACTTTGGGGAAAAACTAGCGTGGGAGGGGGCCCAAGTGCCCTCCAATTTTTAAGTCACTTAAAAAGGGCACCAGAACTTCTAATATCCGTGAGAATGAGCCTTTTTGTGAAGTCATATGACCGCTGGGTCATTACGATCAACCCTGGAAAAAACAAACAGAAAAAAACAACAAACAAACAAACGAATAAGCACGCATCCGTGATCAGTCTTCTAGCAAAAAAAAAAAAAATCCCGCGTTTTTGTAGATAAGAGCTTGAAACTTCCACACTAGAGTTCTCTGATAAGTTGAATTTGATAATGTTATTTTTGTTCATGTTTTATGATTTTTAGGGGGTGTTCTCCCTATTTTTCTAAAATAAGGCAAATTTCTCAGACTCATAACTTTTGATGGGTTCTAGGTTCAGGGTTATTTTAATATAACCAAAATATACAAAATATTAGGTAACTCAAGGCTGAGAGTATAGCTCGAATACAATTGAGCTACCTTTAGATGGGTATAACTAAACTTGATAAAACTTATATATTTCAAATCAGCATTAAAAAGCGTTTCTTTTGATATTGATAATGGTATCAAAATTCTCGTTTTTAAAGTTTCGGTGACTATTGAGCCATGTTGCTCCTTACTACAGTTCGTTACCAAGAACTCTTTGATAGGGCCAAACTTTCCAGAAAAATCATAAGGTTAAGAACATGTAACTAGTATAGCTTATAGCCCTCCATTAACTTTTGACCGCTAAAAAGGGCACTATAATTTCTCATTTCCATTCCAATTGATTCCCTCCAAAGTATATAAAACCATTCTTTCCATAATTACCTGGTTTGCCCCCGGGATATAGCTTAGAATCCTTACCCTGAATGCTTCGTGTGTGTAGGGGGGGGGGGTTGTAATCTTCAAAGACATAATTACTGGAACTTTCAAATATGCTAAACAAAGTAGCTCTGTAAAGATTTTCATTGGATGTACTTGCAGAAATGATGGGTGTGAAGGGGGGTAGTTGTCCTCCAATCACTTTTAAAATAGTTCGTGGTAACGAACTGTAGTAAGGAGCGACCTGGCTCAATAGTAA
Source organism: Artemia franciscana (assembly GCF_032884065.1). NCBI lineage: Eukaryota > Metazoa > Arthropoda > Branchiopoda > Anostraca > Artemiidae > Artemia > Artemia franciscana. The sequence goes on along the minus strand of NC_088869.1, from coordinate 11,226,262 downwards.
CCAAAACTCTAAAAAATGGATTCCATACCAATAGTTACATCAAAAGAATCGTATTAATGCTGATTTTAAATACATAAATTTCATCACGATTAGTTTTACCCATCACATTTAAAAACCCCTAGAAGTCATACAATCGTAATAAAAATCACACCATAAGATTCAGCGCGTCAGAGAACCATACTTTTTACTGTTTTAAAAAGTAGGGTTAAGAGAAAGAGTCAAACTTTGGCGTAAAGAGTGAGGTGTTGAGGAGGAAAAGAACCTTTCATATAAGGAGTAATTTCTTTTTCGTTTTAAGTTTCAATGTCGCTCCTTACTTACAGTTAAAAAAAACTTGTTTTTTTTTTATTTAATTACTATTAAAAACGGCACTAAAACTTCTTGTTTCTAATGCAAAGAACCGCTTCTGAAGTTGTACTTCAGTATAAACTTACAATCCTTGCTCTGAGGGCTAGGAGGGGGGGGGGTTAATCTTCAAAGACATAATTATTGAACCTTTCCAACTACGCTAAACAAAATGAATATATCAAAATTTTTATCGATATATTTTTGAAACTGATGAGTGTGGGGGCTGGTTACCCTCCAACAGCACTACAACTTGCAATTTCCAATCGAATGAGCACTTTGGAAGTTTCTACAACTCCTTCCCCATGATAACCCTGTTAAAAAAAAAAAAAAAACAAGAACTAAGAGCTCATATGGCACTTGTGACGAGGTCGGAAGAGCCAAGAGCTGAGACTCATATGGTATGAGCTCTAGCAAAATTTTAACAATCAATAGATTGCTTTAAAAGGAAAATCAGAGGCTTAATGCCGGTCGGAATTTAAAATAAGAGCTCCAAGTTACGAGGACCTTCTAAATATCAAAATTTATTAAGATCCAATCACCCACTCGCAAGCTAAAAATACCTCAATTTTTCTAATTTTTCTCTCCCTTTAGCCCCCCAGATGTTAGAAATCGGGGAAATCGACTTTATCAAGTCAATTTGTACAGCTCCCTGATACGCCTACCAATTTTCATCCTCCTAGCACTTCCAGGAGCACCATAACTCGCCAAAGCACTGAGCCCCATCATCTAACTCCCCCAAAGAGAGAGGATCCAGTCCGGTTACGTCAGTCACGTATCTGCGACATTATAAGCATTTTCCAAGATTTCTGGTTTCCCTGCTCTAGCTCCTTCCAAGGTCAACAGATCTGGTTGGGATTTGAAATAAGAGCTCTGAGAGATGAGTTCTTTCGAAATTTTAATTCTGAGTTCTTTCTAAACTTTAGTTCTTTCTAAACCCTCAGCTCCCCCAAAGAGCATGGATCCGTACCAATTATGTCAGTCTCGTATGGCTATAACTTGTGCTTATACTTCTCATCAAGTTTCATCCCGATATCTCCACTCTAAGCGGTTTCCAAGATTTTCGGTTTCCAAGATTCCTGTTTCACCCCTCCAGCTCTATGTCCCCGGATCCGATTGAATTGAAAATGGAATATCTGAGAGATCAGATCCTTGTATATATCAAGTTTCATTGAGATCTGATCTCCTATTCGTAAGATACCTCAATTTCACGTTTTCCAAGAGATCTTGCTTCTCCCTCGAACTCCCTTCAATGTAACCGGATCAGGTTTGGATATAAAATGAGAGTTTTAAAGCACAATGTCCTTCTAGATATCAAATTTCTTTAAGACCTGATCACCCGTTCGTAAGTTACAAATACCTCATTTTTTCTAATTTTTCCGTATTATCCCCACCCCCCCCTAGCTCCACCAAAGAGATCGAATCCAGCCAGGTTATTTCAGTCACCTATCTTGGAATTGTGCTTATTTTTGCACCAAGTTTCATCCTGATCTCTCTCCGCTTCAAGCGTTTTCCAAGATCTCCCCCCCCCCCCCTAATGACACTGGATCCGAGCGAATAATAAATGAAAGAATGAAATAATAAATGAAGAATAAGAGATCTAAGTTTCGATGTCCTTCTAAATATGAAATTTCAGTAAGATATGATCCTTCTTTTGCAATTTAAAAATACCTCAGTTTTTCTAATGTTTATAATTAACCCCCCCCCCCAACTACCCCAAAGAGAGCAGTTCCATTCCGGTTATGTCAATCTTGTATCTAGGACTTATGCTTATTTTTCCCACCAATTTTCATCACGATCCCTCCACTCTAAGCATTTTCCAAGAGTTTAGGTTCTGCCCCCCCCCCCCTCAACCTCTCCTTCACCGGATAAGGTTGAAAATTAATATGAGAGCTCTGAGACATAATGAAACTTCCAAACATCAAATTTTGATAAGATCTCATCACTCCTTTGTAAGTTAAAAATACTTTATTTTTCTAATTTTTCAGAAGTAACCCTCCCCCCTACTCCCCCATAGAGAGCGGATCCGTCCCGGTTATGTCAATCACGTATCTAGGACTTGTGATTATTTTTCCTAACAAGTTTCATCCCGGTCCCTCCACTCTAAGCGTTTTCCAAGATTTTAGGTTCCCCATCAATTCTCACCAATGTCACTGAATCCAGTCGTAATTTAAAATAAGAGCTCTGAGACACGACATCCTTCCAAACTTCAAATTTCATTTAGATCCGATCACTCCTTCGTAAGTTAAAAATTCCTCATTTTTCTAATTTGTTCAGAATTAACCCCCCCCACCTCCAACCTCCCCCTAAGAGAACGGATCCGTTCCAATTATGTCAATCACGTATCTAGGAATGTGCTTGTTTTTCACACCAAGTTTCAACCCGATCGCTCCACTCTAAACGTTTTCCAAGATTTTAGGTCCCTCCTCCTCAATTCCTCCCAATGTCACCGGATCCAGTCGGGATTTAAAACAAAAGCTCTGAAACACGATATCCTTCCAAACTTCAAATTTTATTAAGATCCGATCACTCCTTCGTAAGTTAAAAATACCTCATTTTTTCTTTTTTCCGTATTAAGCGGCCCCCCCACTCCCTCCGAGATGGTCAAATCGGAAAAACTACTATTTCCAATTTAATCTGGTCTGGTCCTTGATACGCCTGCCAGGTTTCATAGTCTTAGCTTGCCTGGAAGGGCCTGAAGTAGAAAAAACCGGGACCGACAGACAGACCGACAGACAGAGAGACAGACCGTCAGAGTTTGCAGTCGCTATTTGTCACTTGGTTAATACCAAGTGCCATAAAAAACATCAATAGTACACTGTATCCACATCGCGCTTTACCTAGGTAGAGTTAGTGCGCTGAACTTGACAGAACTGACCACAAGGTTCTTAGTCTTGCTGGTACCCCGAAAGGGTGGAGGTAGCTCATTGTAGAGCCCATTGTCCATAAGCCAAGATCTTACGGCCTGACACAGTGGTCCTCCTACAGAAGATCATCTCACGATGTTGCATGATTTACAGACCTTTCCCTGTGGGGGGTTGTCAACCCCATAGGCATGATT